>NC_133773.1:42502452-42663182 GCF_003597395.2 Chelonoidis abingdonii
GCAATGGGGGCACTTCAGGGAGGAGGGGGGAAGCTACTCTGGGGTGGGGGGGAACCTCAGGACGGGGGTGCGGGGAAGGGGTGCAAGGTGGAAGTTTCGCCTGGGGCGTGAAACATCCTTGCACCGGCCCTGCCACCGATACCAGCCCCACTGCCTTACTTTAAAGTGCTGCTGCAGCAGCGCTTTAAACAGAGTCCTTAAGTGCTGCTGTGGCAAAGGACCCTGCTTAAAGCTGCTGTGGCAGCGCTTTATCGTCGCTGCCCCTTTTGCCCGCCCTCCAGGTTGCCAATGGGGGTGAGGGTGGGGACAGAAGGAGTAACTGCCCAGGGGCTGGCGAT
This sequence comes from Chelonoidis abingdonii, assembly GCF_003597395.2. Classification (NCBI taxonomy): domain Eukaryota; kingdom Metazoa; phylum Chordata; order Testudines; family Testudinidae; genus Chelonoidis; species Chelonoidis abingdonii. The sequence continues at coordinate 42,502,791 of NC_133773.1, forward strand.
TTAAAAGGGTCTGGGGCTCCAGCCACCGCTGCGGTAGTGGCAGGGGCAGCCAGAGCCCCGGGCCCTTTAAATCACTGCTGGAGCCCCAGGCGGCACAGGCGAGGCAGAGTGGAAAGGCTGGCTGGGATGCTGACCCCCAGCTCCACCCTTTCTGCCCAAGGCCCCGCCCAGCAATAGAGCTGATGAACACCTTTTGAATGAAAAGTATTTAACTGAAAAGTAGAGAGGCAGGAGCAGAGAAGAAATGAAATTTTTAATAAAAAAGTTGACGACAGTTGAATTTTCAATTTTTCAAGAAAAATTTAATTCCTTTTTTTAAAAAAGGCAGGTTTCACTAAAAGCTCCCTCAAAATGCTTAGGACAATTTTTGTTCATCAATAACTGCTACCAATGGCTTGCTAGGCAGGGCCAAGCAAATGGACCACAGCCTTTCAACTGCCCTGTGATGCAAGTCAATCAATGGACTATGCCACTCAGAAAGGAAATCTCATTGGGTAATTTGGGATCCTACAACAGGCTTTTGGATTGGCTGGTTGGAGCACATTGCATTTAATAAACAGGCCAGGCCAAATATGCACGGGCCCTTTTCTGCTCTACCTCCAAAGTAGGGTGACCAGATAGCAAATGTGAAAAATCAGGACAGGGGGTGGGGAGTAATAGGAACCTATAGAAGAAAAAGACCCCCAAATTGGGACTGTCCCTATAAAATCAGGACATCTGGTCACCTTACCCCAAAGCAAAACTTTACCCTGCCTCTCCTCTCTTTACAGCTATTGATGGAGAGTCATTACAGTTCATGGGCTTGTTTTTTGTTTACTCTAAACTGCAGTTTTCTGCAAATGAAATTTTTCAATAACTATTTTGATAGTGTTTGACACAAACCTCCCCCTCCACGTTTTTTAAGGCAAACAAACAAACAAACAAAAAGAAAAATGCTTTCTTTTCAAACACTGAAAAGAAAACAACTTTGAAATGTTTCCCAACATTTGTTTTGTACTTTTGACTGCTCTACTCAGCTGCCACTTGTGCACAATTCCACTGCCTTCCACATCCCCTTTCCATTGTGAATTCATTTTACCCTCTGTGAATTCTTTGCAGAATTTGTCCTACTTTCACCCTACTCTTCATTTAATAGAATCCAAAGGCAAACTAAAAAGAAAATTCAAAACACATCAACAGAAAGATATGACTAAATAAACTGTAGGCTTTCTCCCTGGGAGACCGTTTTGTTACTTGTTGCCACGCACACATAGAAAGGCAAACTTCTTACTACGATGCTTTGAAATGTTTTTGATATATTTTTTAATGTTTGTCTCCTTCCATACCCCTCTCTCCTGCTTGCAATATGTAACAGCAAAAGACATGTTGAAACAGCTCAGAGTACTATTCTGTGCATGGCTGGTCTTTCATTGCTGGTGCTTCAGTTCTGAACTGACTAAATGAGATTCTTATATGCAAAACCAATGAATGTGGCCCCTGCAAATTAAAGAACTCCTTTGCGGAGTTGTTTAAAGTGACATTGACAGGGAAATTAAGCCTAAAACTTAGGTTTAGAGTTATTCATTTTAGGTTTTATGACACATATTAAACAAAAATAGTATCTCCTCACTTTGCTTCCTGTGCAATTTTTAGAGATGGATTCCAGAAATTGGTTTGCTTTTGTGAAATTCATCAGTCCTGTTTTGCACGGGTGGCAAAAAGCTAGAGCCGGTCCTGCTTGTGCTTCCAAAACCTTGATACTTCATATAACACAGAACTGGTTTGAGGTGCTGCCAAAACAATCCCCAGCCTCCTAAGCTCATCTCTAGTACCAGTGTAGCAGGTACAGTTAGAGTGTATGGTGTATTCATGGAGCTTTTACCAAAAAGAAAAAGTTTTCTGTTCAGTACTAAGTTTGGTAAGACCTTAAAGAAACAAACCCTAAAGATACACTGAAGTCATTGGGACTCTACATGGAATAGACAAAACACTAGCAAGATCTGGACCTAGAAATCCTCTGGAGGTCAGGAGGACCACTCTCCTTGAGTTCCCTAAAAGGTTTGTACTCAATACAAACCATCCCAGGAGCTCATTTGCTTAACACTGGGGCTTAAATTCAGTCACAGCTGTCCGAAGTGGAGCTCTCGTAAATATTTTCAACCCCCCTGGAGTTTTTATAGCATATGGGGGTGGGAGCATGCGGGCTCCGGGAAATAATCTATGATAATTTAAGCCCTGCTTAACACATTTGCAGACTTCAAACCTCTCTCTTACAAGAGTTGGATGATATAAAACTGTTTTTACTGAAGAACATCAAAATATATTTCTTGGAATTTAAACATTCCTCTGCAGTGTCTGCAACTAAAACATTGCAGCATTTTCTACTGCATGAGGACCAGCAAGTAAAACTGACCATCTGTGTTCATTGCCCAAGTGATGTGAAATGCAAACAGGGTGACCAGATGTCCCGATTTTATAGGGACAGTCCCAATTTTGGGCTCTTTTTCTTATATAGGCTCCTATTACCCCCCACCCCCGTCCCGCTGGTTCACACTTGCTGTCTGGTTGCCCTAAATGCAAACAGCATAAATAGTGAAAAGTACATATTATTAAAAACTTGTTCCATTCCATGTTAATCATTATAAATTATTATCAGTTACACAGTTAAGGAATATTTTGTTAAAATATGAATTTTAACTGGATAGGGTCTCTTTTAAGAAGTTATGCGAGTTGAACTAAGTTAAAAAAAGCTTTAGTTTCAGTTGGCTGCATCAAATGATGGAACGGAGTAGGGGAGTCAGATAATAAGGGAATGCTTCTTCCCGCTTGGAGTGAGAGATGTGGATCTTAAATTGATGGCTAGTCTTCAGGCTGTGATTCTGCAGCTATTTACATCACTGTCAATAAGGAGTTCTTCCAAATATGTCAGTGGAGTTCCTTTGGTGTAAAACAGAGGACAATCAAAATAAGGTCCTCCGAGTCCACTCCTTCCTAAGAGATGTATGCTCTGTCTTCAATTAAGGAAACTGCTTTCCAGAAGATTGTTTTTATTAATAGTGTGGGGAATTTTATACTCTCCTGAACATCAGGGTTTCACAATTTTCAGTCATCCGAACCGCTGGAGGGCTACGTTCTGTATTGTACTGTTTCGTTAAAACTGGCTTGGGGTTAATTTATATGTAATAGTAATTACCAGCCCCCTAATCATCCAGTAAGTTCCATCTTTTCCAGCAGGGGACACCAGAAGCAAAGGGAGAAAGAAATAATGAGTAAAAGCTGTCTATTTTTGGTCAGGGCTAATGCAATTGAATTACAACATGTTTAATGAATAGCAATGGTTCTGGCTGTAACAAGGAAAAGGCCTGGAAGAGATTTTAACCTGAAGGCTTAGGGAGGGTGACCAGATAGTAAGTGTGAAAAATTGAGACGGGGTGGGGGGTAATTGGCACCTATATAAGAAAAAGCCCCAAATATTGCGACTGCCCTATAAAATCAGGACATCTGGTCACCCTAGCTTGGACACATGGAAGATAGAGGTCTTAAAGAGATGCACATGGGCAGGATGTAATAATGAAAACAGCTTGTCAGTGTCAGCCATATAAAATTTTAAGCAAACAAGAGATAGGAGATTTCTGGAAAAGACCTTCTTGACTGTAATATTATTTGTGCTGAGTCTTCATGGTCCATGTACTGAGATCATCCACCTGACCATGAAAGCTGTGTTTTCTACAAGGAAAGGTAACGTTTCCAATATGCCTTACAGTATATACCACTCTGAGGAAATGGCACTGGTGTATGCTATATTTGTTGTGTCTTGAAGGCTTCCACCTCAAATGCAACTACCAGCCCTGCAAACTCAATCAGGAATCTGCTATTCAAACTTCAGAGGTTTCTTTCTTGCACATAATTATCAAGAATAAAAGAGTCTGTTTGCCACATTAGGCCTTCAGCAACACTGATTGAACTCCCTTATCTTCACAGATACGGCCCTCCGTACAGTTTTGCAACCCTGATGTGGCCCTTGAGCCAAAAGCCCACCCCGCCTTATTTCCAATCTGAATTTGTCTACCCATTGGATCATGTTATACCTTTCTCTGCTAGATTCAAGAGCCCATTATAACATGTCTCAGGCCTGAGATCCTAATTATGTGATTACATCGAAGTCTCAGTTTTAATTTTAAAAAGTAAGTTATCAGACCTCACGGTTATGAAGAAAAGTTTGAAAATGTGAAGGTAACAGATGCCTGCCTAAAACAATACATCTGAGAGGTGTAAAACTATGCATTTCAAAGGTATTAATTCCAAGACCCACTGCTCTGGGTGGCCCTGACACCATCACCACAGCTGAAGGACTGTGTGTGTGTGGCAGGAGAAGTTTGCAATGAGCAACTGATGAGGAAAGTACCTGCTGCTGCCCCTATCTCTCTGGGCAGGGGAAGAGAAGAGGCCATCCCTGCTGTTAAGGGCTGGTAGCCACACTCCTGAGCAGGAAGGAGGCCCACCCTCCCAGTTCTCTGGGAAGGAAGGGGAGGGGCCCTACCACCTCAAGTGTGGTTGGTGAGTCTCTGGGGTGGAACAAAGCCATGGGGGACCCTATATCATGGTGTGCCAAGGGCTTTGGAGTGTATTAATCGTGCCCTTGGAGGGGAGGAGGGAGTATCGAAAAGGTACACTACAGAACACTGTATTTTAATTGGTTGCGTACTTATATGTCCCCCATATTTAGTGTAATGCATTTGTCCCACTCCTGTAAAGAACTATTTCCTCATAAGGCTTAATAGGCTCTTTCAACCTTGATAGCTTCTGACCTCCCAGCCTTTGGGCCAGAGGTTCATCCAGCACCAATTGTGATACCATGGATCTCCGACTTTAGGTGAACTCTCTTATTCCTTAGAGGGGCTGTATTGTATTGAGATGTTTTTCCAGTAACCACTTTGAAAAAGTGAAAGGAAAGATACTAGATTAAATATTATTGGGATCCAAACTCCTTGGTCAGCTTGAAAATGGAGGAGGTTAAAAGAGAGAAATCAAGCTTAGGATCAGACACAGATGTCACATTTCTGCTAGACTAGTGAGCCAGCATGTGCATGTGCACACAAACATACACCAGGGAAGATATGGTCTGAAAAATTCTCAGGTTTCTCTACAATGTATTACAGATATATACTGCAAATAACTTCACTGAGCAAGTTCTAATCAGTGCCAGAAAAGCTTTTTTAAAATTTCAGACTACAGAGCTAGTGCATGATCCCACTCCCACAGATGATGGGAGGATTATTGCCTTTGACTTCAACGGGAGTAGGACTGGGCCCCAGTGAGAAGGTAATGTGCTGATAAATGCAAATTGGCAGTCTGAGATTATCATATTAAAGACACCAGCAAAAAGTTTTGAAATAAGGGATTTTATGGGTTTCATTTTGTTTTATTTGACTATGCAAACATGACATCTCTTAAAAGACACTGAAATGTTTGAGGCTTAAGCTTGTGCTGAGTTTCTGCCAGTGAGTACTGTGATATTATTTCATGTGAAGATGTTCAGGGGAAAACATCTCACGAGACTTACAGGTCATATCCAATTCTGAAAATCTGTCCTAAAGTCCTGATTTTCAGAGATGCTGATGAGCACCCAGCAGCTCTCATGAGCTTCAGTAGCAGCTACTAAATACCTCTGAAAACCAAACCACTTATTTAGGCAATTAACTCTATGCTGAAAAATATAGACTCATATTCTGAGCAGATCAAATAATTTGTAATATCATAAATGTGAACTGCTCACAACTGAATTACAGGAAGTGTACTAGCTAAATAGGCTTTTTTCCCCTCTTTACAATCAATTTTGTTTAAAGGAAACTAACACTTTTTACCATAAGGGCTACCAGCCAAGTGGCTTTAAAATGGCTACTGTTAGTTAATTAAAAACCTTATTCTCAAATATCATTCACACCTTCCATTTTATGAGATATGCTTCTCATGATCAAGGCCAAATTCTAGTCCTAGTTACACAAGCAAGATCTACTGACCTCAATGGAGCAATCAGGTTACATCAGTATAAGTCAGAGAAGACTGTGATCGTCAAAATAATACTTAGCAAATATAAAATGTTTAAATCTGAAACGCATTCAAGCAGCAAAGTTTACATTTATGTCAAAAATTAAGTTCAAGGGTGTTCAAATCTGGGATTTCAGTTTAAATTAACATTTTACCCCAATTTATAAAATAGTGTCAGTCTTTATGTTGATTTTTCAAAATCTAAATGATTATTTTAATATATTTTGTGTTAATACACATAAAAAGACAGGCATATTAAGTCCAAAATATTACATTGTTTGTGATACTTTAAAAAAATAGATAAGACTAGCCAATTATTAATTATCCAGCTCCGTATAACAGTATTGAGGTAAACTAGCTCCACTGTTTTTGGATCTATTCTTATAAAAAAATACCATAGGGTCTTTAATAACCACAGGCGGTCACTACCTGAATTTTTCATCTTATCCAAAAATGGCACCATCAGCAGCATAATGGCACCTACCATCATGCCCTGGTTTTGGTTTCTTTTTTGTCTCAGAGCCTAATATTGTATTTGTAGGTGAAATCCTGGCCCCATTGACATCAATGGGAGTTTTGCCATTCACTTCAATGGGACCACAATTTTACCCTATGTCTTTATTCAAGAAAACTCCGACTGCAATCAAAAAGAAAACAGCAAGGAGTAGTTTTGTCTGACTAAGGAGCCTAAGATAAGATCTTCAGCAGGAGGACTACCCTCTACATCACATATTTGTTAATATAACCTGGGAGAGTTCTGTTCCAAGTGATAACATATGTTTGTGACAGGACAGGAGATGCATCAAGCACTAAACTACTGCATATCACTATGTTACTGTGCTTAGAACATTTCACCTGCTGTTTCATTTGGAAGGAGAAAGTACTTGCTTAACATCATCTTGCTGCTTATACAGTAGAGTGACTTCTGCTCCCTCCTCAATACCTACTCAACCTAAACATTTGTATTTTATTTCCTGATTGTATTAGATTTTGAACAGAATTAAATGATTTGACAATCCTAAAACACTAACCTGTGTTCGTCTAGGCATTAGATTTTTTTGAATCTGACACATAACTTTTAGTGTGCATTAGGATTAGGAATCTTTGAATCCCTGACTGAAATAAAATAAACATCTCAAAGTCTGTATTCAAATATGTTAACAAGGTTTAAAATGTCATATAATGAAGTGACTTCAAACAATTCAGCATGGGGAAAGATCAATTTAATTATGGCAATACTATTTTTTTTTTGACTGAGTTGGTGTGAAATTGCAGCCATAAACGCTAACATATATCATAAACTAAACCTAAAAGCTATTTGCAAGCAGCAGGAAGTATGAAATGAGTTTCCACCCATGGGTGAAACTTTCAAGCAAAAGTAAATATTTTTTCTTCACTTACCTGTGGGTGTTTGTGTTGCCTTCAAGTCTGTGGCACCATTTATCTATCTCATGTTCCTAATGTATTTATTTCCCATAAACTTTATTTTAAAGCAGGGCAAAAGTGTGCTCATAGGGCCTTGTTCCTGTCAGGTATAGAGGAAGCAGAACTCAAAGATTTCTGGGATGTCTCAATACTGGGAATGGGCAAAACAGTTAAGGCAAAACCACTGGTCACAATTTCACCAATCCCTCCCAATTTGGATTTTCAAATGCCAGTCAGCTTTTTACCCAAACCGCCTCAACCAATCCCTGACCCACACTCCTCATACATTTTGGCTTCTCTACCACTTCTACCTTTTAAGATAAATCACCAACAGCACTGTGGCTCTCTCTCTTGTTTGTGCCATAGTATGTACATCACACGGTTCACACCTGTGACAAGCAGCCAGAAAACATCTAAGATTTATTGTTCTTCAGATTTCCGTCAGACACATACATGTCATGTAGCGTCAGACCCAAGTAATAGGAAAGCTTTAGAGCACCAGCAAATTTGCAGTGAGCAATGTACTAAAACCTAACTTGTCAACTGGTAGAAGAGTTATGTGCAGTAGGTGGACGGATTTCCTTAAGCTTCTAGAAATATGGTAAGGGCTAAAAAGAGGATCAGTTGGATCTGATCTGAGCCCCATATTAAAAGGCAGAGTGGAGTTACAGCAGCAGAAGGATCATGGAAACAGACTACGTGATCAGTGGGAATTGAAATGGGCTCTAGTAGCAGGGAGAGTGAAATAGATTGTCAGGTGGAAGAAGGGATATGTGGAGTAGCAGAGAGGGAAGATTATTCTGAACTTCTGGAAGTAGGGTGAGGGCTAGAGGGAGGATCCTTAGGATCCAGGCCTGGCAGACGGATTGGGTCCTGATACAACAGTAAATTAATAAGCAGAATAGCACACATCTGATTTCTGCTGGGACAAAATCAAGGGAAGAAATGTACCCTGGTTCATACCACTTTAGGTTATAAGACTTGAGAAAATGGGGGCAAGCAGAGGCAAGAAATCATGGACAATGAGTAAGTCACAGGTCTGGGACTCAAGAGATCTGGCTTCAATTCCTTATTCCATCACAGACTTTGTGTGTGACCACAGGCAAGTTACTTATCCTATGTGCGCCAGTTCCCTATCTGTAAAAGATGAGAATAATAAATTCTTCATTATCTCAAGGGGTGGTTGTGAGGATAAATCCCTAAACACTAGTGGGATGCTCAATTTCTGTGGTGATAGATGCCATAGTACTAACTAGCGATGTGATTCTGAATCAATTCATATAAGTGCACTGCTGACTTAAACGGAGGTCATGGGAGGGGGAGAAAGAAATGTAAGGTTTTCATGTGAGGAAGCAGTGCTACAGGTTTGGTGATCTTGGCCCAATATAGTCTAAATCCCCCATTGCAAGATGGAGGGTGATCTATATAAACTGATTGTTAAACTTTTAAAAAAGCATTCAGATTTTTGGATATTTAGCTGACCTTTAAAATTGTTTTAAAGTTTAACTCTCTCTCCGCAGGACTGTTGTAGGTCAGCAAGCAAGGGAAAACAAACAGACTTGAACAGAGGACCCTGAGACAGAAAACAGTGTTATCGGACAGGGTAGGATAGTGTTGCTCAGGAGACCATGGACAATTTTATGGGTGATGAGCAGGGTTATACTTGAAAGAGGTAGAGCTGGTTAGCACTATCTGGGAAGTGGCTAATTATTCCAGGCACTGGCAACCTCAACTTGTTTACAACTGAGTTGATTTTTCCTTTTGATTGTAAGAACATAAGAACGGCCGTACCGGGTCAGACCAAAGGTCCATCTAGCCCAGTATCTGTCTACTGACAGTGGCCAATGCCAGGTGCCCCAGAGGGAATGAAGCTAACAGGCAATGATCAAAGGATCTCTCTCCTGCCATCCATCTCCATCCTCTGATGAACAGAGGCTAGGGACACCATTCTTTACCCTTCCTGGCTAATAGCCATTTATGCACTTAGCCACCATGTCACTGTCATGTATTTAATGTTGTTTCTGGAGAGGGTCTGGGTACTATGGCTTATCCTCGATCTATATCCTTCCCCTTGACATTTCCCTTTTAATATTATATGATTGCCTCCCAGAGTAAACCCTAGAGGGTCAAATTTCAGCTGGATGTTGTGCAGCCAACAGTTAGGGTACATATACACTACGAGATTATTCTGATTTTACATAAACCGGTTTTGTAAAACAGATTGTATAAAGTCGAGTGCACACAGCCACACTAAGCACATTAATTCGGCGGTGTTCGTCCATGGTCCAAGGCTAGCGTCGATTTCCGGAGCGTTGCACTGTGGGTAGCTATTCCGTAGCTATCCCATAGTTCCCGCAGTCTCCCCCACCCTTGGATTCTGGTTGAGATCCCGTGCCTGAAGGGGCAAAAATCATTGTCGCGGGTGGTTCTGGGTAAATTCGTCAGTCATTCCTTCCTCCGGGAAAACAGTGGCAGACAATCATTCGCGCCTTTTTCCCTGGATTGCCCTGGCAGACCGCATAGCATGGCAACATGGAGCCCGTTTTGCCTTTGTCACTGTCACCGTATGTACTGGATCCGCTGACAGAGCAATACTGCAGCGCTACACAGCAGCATTCATTTGCCTTGCATGATGCCAGAGACATTTATCAGTCGTTCTGATACCGTCTGCTGTGCTACTGTAAATTGCAATGAGATGACGTTATCTGTCATTCTGTACCATCTGCTGCTGTCATGGTGCCCCTGGCTGAGGTGGCTGGGGGTGCAAAGACAAAAATGGGAATGACTCCCCGATCAATCCCTCCTTTATGGTATCTAAAATAGAGTCAGTCGCCTAGAATATGGGCAAGTGTACTAGAGAACCAGAGAGCACAGCCGCTCCGTGTCAGTCCCGCAGAAATGATGAGCTGCATGCCATTCACGAGGGTGCCCCTGCAACAACCCCACCCGTTGCTTCCCTCCTCCCCAATCTTCCTGGCTACCATGCAATGTCCCCCCGTTGTGTGTGAAGTAATAAAGAATGCAGGAATAAGAAACACTGACTTGTTAGTAGAAAAATGAAGAGGAGCAGCCTCCAGCTGCTATGATAGTCCAGCAGGATATTAAGCGGTGTGGGGAGAGGAGCCCAGCATCCCGCTGCTTGATAGTCCAGGCAGTACAGAATCTTTTCTTACACATGAAGGGAGGGGCTGATGGAGCTCAGCCCCCAGTTTCTCTATGATGAGGACGGTTACCAGCTGTTCTGTAACATCTACTGGGAATGTCGGGAATCATCCTATTCTACCCAGGGCCCCGGCCAGCCTCCCTGAGGCCAGCCAGAGCATTCACAGGCTCATGACGAGAACAGCTATCAGTCCTACTGCACTGTACCATCTGCCACCGGGGAAGGGAGAGACAGGATGCTACTGTTTACTGCTGCAGCACCGTATCTACCAGCAGCATGCAGTACACATAGGGCGACATATAAAAAAGTGAAGAAACGATTTTTTCCCCTTTTCTATCATGGAGAGGAGGGGGGTAAATTGACGAGACAGACCCTGAACCACCCTGGACAATGTGTTTGACCCTACAGGCATTGGGAGCTCAGCCAAGAATGCAAATGATTTCAGAGACTGCGGGGACTGTGGAGAAGCTGGAGTCTCGTTACCCCCTCCCTCCTCCATGGCGTCCATTTGATTCTTTGTCTTTCCGTTACGCATGTCACGCAGCACCGTGCTGTGGACTCTGTATCATAGCCTGGAGATTTTTTCAAATGCTTTGGCATTTCATCTTCTGTAACGGAGCTCTGATAGACCAGATTTGTCTCCCCATAAGCGATCAATCCAGTACTCCCGTCTGTCCATGCTGGACTCTTTTTTTTGGATTAGGACTGCATGCCACCCGTGCTGAACAGAGCTCCACTCTGACAAACAGGAAATGAAATTCAAAAGTTGCGGGCTTTTCCTGTCTACCTGGCCACTGCATCCGAGTTCAGATTGCTGTCCAGAGCAGTCACAGTGGAGCACTGTGGGATACCGCCCGGAGGCCAATACCGTCGATTTGCGGCCACGCTAACCCTAATCCGATATGGTAATATCGATTTTAGCGCTACTCCTCTCGTTGGGGAGGAGTACAGAAACTGGTTTAAAAAGCCTTTTATATCGATATAAAGGACCTCGTTGTGTGGACGGATACAGCGTTAAATCAGTTTAACACTGCTAAAATCAGTTTAAACGCGTAGTGTAGACCATGCCTTAGAGTATCATTATTTATAGTGCAGTAGTACCAAGAGGCCATACCTAGGCTGGGCCCCCTTGTGGTGGGTGCTGTACAAACATATGATAAATCATAAACAAAACCTTTTAAAACATAGATCTCTAAAAATGTCATTTCCATTCGGTTCAAGCAGAAAAAATGATTATTTCAGCCCTACTTTGCACTATTAAATGGGGCCCTGCTGGGAAGCATCAATGAGATGGCAGCCAGCACTGAGGGTGTCTCCACTGCAAAAAATGGGGTGTTTTTACCCTAATGAAATATATATTATCTTTGCTGCTTATTGAAAAAACCTCTGGATCTCAGATACACAAAGCTCTGAAGTTATCAAAAAATATCTTGAGGTAGCAGAAATGCCCAAGATAAACAAAACTGATAAATAATAGAAGAAGAAATCTTAGAGACTGTAGCAAGTATGAAAAGTGGTAAAGCTCCAGGACCTGATGGCTTTCCAGCTGAATTTTGCAAGGTATTTAAGAGGGTTCCTTGAGCGGCACCAACAATGCTATTTGGTTAGGAGAGGTATTTCTACAGCTCATGAAAGAACTGCAGTGGCTATTCTCCCTGAAGTAGGAAAAGACATTATCTTGTTGTGCAGCTCTCATAGGCCCATATCATTGCTGAACCATGACTAGGGCGTCAGATTTGTCACAGCATTTTTTAATAAAAAATTAAAGAGCAGTCACAGTACATTTAGTAAAATTTTGTGGGTTTTTTTTTTTTAATAAATAATACTCTGACAAATAAATGAAGCTCGAGATGGAGAAGAGGGATGAAGAGAGCATGCCCCACACTCACCCCGCAGCAGTGGCTCCTGTCCCGCAGGGCTGACCCATGGGGTCACAGCTCCACTCACTCATATTTTGCCCTGCTGCCTCCCCATCACAATGGCAGGGTGGCTGGGCCAAACCTAAGTGGCATTGTGACCATGTGCACCAAGTTGCAACACCCAGAGAGGGGAGCCATGCCCAGCTCCAGGGCAGGAGCTGCTGCTGCAGGGTACGTTTATTAAAATCACAGACACAAAAACACATAATGGACAAACAGGAAAATCACAGTATCCATGACATTGCTTCCCACCAAGACAAATCTGCAGCCCTTAAAAAAGATTTTAGCAAAAAACTAGTGAGCTGATGGCAGTCCATGCTCTCAGCTTATATAAATCCAGATCAAATTGGATTCATTAAGGATAGACAGATGTCCAATAATATTTGGAGAATACTTGGAATCATCCATAATGCCAGACCAAAAAAAGATGAATTTATTTTATCACTTGATGCAGAGAAAGTCTCTGATAGAATATAGCAAACTTTTTGCTTCTAATCCTGCCCAATATGGACACTGGTCCCCAGTCCCTTACATGGGTAACTGCTCTTTACACAAAAGCAGCTGTATGAAGTAATGGAGTTAAATCTCCTATTTGAACTACACAGAGGGACTAGGCAGGGATGTCCGTTCTCTCTCTACTTTTTGCACTGGCCCTAGAATTTTTTGCCCAGAGGCTAAGGGACAATGAATCTACCGTACGACTAAAACTTCCAGGAGCACATCAGAAAACAGCTTTATATACAGATGATGTAATATTTATCTAAATCAAGTATTTCCCTAAAATTAGTTTCTAAAGAAATCCAAGACTTTGGGAAAGCATCGGGATTTAAAGGAAAATATGCCAAATATGAAACGCTAGCTATAAATTTACCAGACTCTGAAAAGTCACTCCTCCAGAAAAAATATTGGGTACAAATGAGCAGCAAACCCTATAAGATACCTGGGAATTCAAATCTCAAACAACACATAAGTGCTCTGTGATTTAAATGTCAATCCACTACTTCAGCAAATGTGAAAAATCTGGAGTGCTAGAGAAAGTATGCCATTTTTTGTTTGAGAAGAACAGTCTCAGTCAAAATGAAAGTTTTGCCAAGGACATCCTTCTGGTTTCAGTCCTCCTGTGATCATCCCAGACAAAACCCTAGCACAAATACAGAGGCTGTCAGAATTTATATAGAATAAGAAAAGACCTAGAGTGAGGACAGATACTTTATACAGACCCATTAGTCAGCATGGAGTAGCTGTTCCAAATTTTCCATGGTATAATCAAGCCAGTTAGCTCAAACCATACACACATCCTTTTGCAAAGGCCACTCTATGGGTTTGGGATATAACTAGAAAGAAGTTATTCTGCCTTGCCATGGCACCCATAGCAAATAATCCAGACCTTAACCCAAATCACGAACCACAGAATATATAAATACATTGAATGGGGACAAGTGGTGTAAAAATTGTAGGGAAAGAGATTTTATGCATATATGATGAAACCATCCAGTCATTAGAGAGTATTGGGATGCAATCCATAACCAAGTATCACAAATTGTTGGATATTTATTACCAAATGATTCTTTGCTAATTCTCCTGGAGCTTCTTGGAAGAAATGGTCACACAAAAGGAAATAAAAAATTAAATCTCTCAGCTCCGTGTAGCTGCTTGGCTATAGCTAGCCTCTCCTTGGACAAAAAAGAAAAAACAGTCCAACTGTAGAGGAATGGCTCAAAAACCATAGATGGTAGTTGTGGGAAAATTCACACACCAAATACATATCCAGCAAAATAGACAGAAGACAGAGAGCTAGATATTTGGTTACCTTTTATTCAACACAAAGTATGTTCACATGCAAAAATACCCAGCACACTTATCCAAGTTTATTTCTATACTAACATTTGATAGACATGACCGGTCTGATAAATGTGTAATGAGAGCTGTCGCTTCACTTAATCGAACCCCTAGACAGACATGTCCTAGGTGCTGTAAGGATGCTCACTCTGGGCTATGGTGTTGAACAGAGAGCTCTGCTGACCATAGTCCTATACAACGTGCAGCTGAGCTTGCTGTTTTCATGCCGCTGATTGGTTTTGCTGGTACAGGCAGTCCTTGACTTTACGATGTTTGAGTTACAATGAATGGCACTTATGATGCTTCTACATTGACCCCGATTTGACTTACGACTATAGGTTTCGAGTTTACGATGCTCGATCCTGCAATGGAGTAGATTGTGGTTCTGAGTTATGACATTATGACTTGACACAATTGTAAGGAACCAATTGAAAAAATGGCATTAGCTGTGACAAAGCTACACTGCCAACGCAGGTTCAAATGGCAGGTTCAAATCGCAGCAGCTTGCATCCAAACCCTCAACCCCTGCTCTGAAGGCTTTGGGGCAAGCGGCTGAAGAGGGGAAAGCAGAACTACTGTGAGGTACCTCAAGTTCAGCCCGGAACCTTTCTGCCAGGCAGACCACTCCGGGAACCGCGACCCCTGCCAGGCCCCACAGCCCCCTGTGATGCACACCAGCAGCTCGAGGAAGACTTAGGGTTGCCAGGTGTCCAGTTTTCAACCAGAACGCCTAGTTGAAAAGGGACCCTGTTGGCTCTGGTCAGCACTGCTGACCAAGCTGTTAAAAAGTCCGGTCAGTGACACAGCGGGGCTAAGGAAGGCTCTGTGCTGCTCCCGGCAGGGCTGGCTTTAGGGTTTTTGCTGCCCCAAGTGGCAGGGAAAAAAAAAAGCCGCAATCGTGATCAGCGGCAGCTCCACCATGCTGCTTTCTTCTTCAGCAGCAGGTCCTTCCCTCCAAAAGGGACCGAGGGACCTGTAGCCTAATTGCCCGACCTTCCACCCCTTCCCGTTGGCCACCCCAAGCACCTGCTTGCTGAGCTGGTGCGTGAAGCTGGCCCTGGATCCCGGAAGCAGTAGCATGTCCCCCCTCCGGCTCCTATGCCTAGGGGCAGCCAGGGGGTTCTGCATGCTGGCCCCGCTGCAAGCGCCGGTTCCACAGCTACCACTGGCTGGGAACTGTACCTCATGGGAGCTGCAGGGTTGGTGCCTGCAGACGGGGCAGCATGCAGAGCTGCCTGGCTGCACCTCTACATAGGACCCAGAGGAGGGACATCCTGCTACTGCCCAGAGCCTGCACTCCGACCCCCTCCTATACCCTAATCCCTAGCCCCAGCCTGGAGCCCTCTCCCACACTCCAAACCCCTCATCCCCAGCCCTGGAGTCCCCTCCTGTTGCTGCACCCCAAATCCCTCATCCCCACACCAGAGTGGTCATTGCCCCTGCACCCCAACCCCTGCCTTAGCCCAGAACCCCTCCCATACTCTGAACCCCGTGGCTCCACCCACCAGCACCCTAAACCCTTCATCCCTGGCCCCAGCCCAGCGCCAGAGCTCGCACTCCCAGACGGAGCCTGCACCCCAAGTCCCTGAACCAGCCCGGTTAAAAGCAGCCAGTGAGTGAGGGTGGGGCGAGCGACAGAGGCGCGGGGGATGGAGGGGCGGCTCGGAAGAGGGGCGGGACAAGGGTGTTTGGTTTTGTGCCAGTAGAACGAAGACTATGAATGTCCGTTGGCGCCACGCTCCCGGCGCTGGCACGGGACCCGGGACGCTGCCCCGATCTCCGGCTCTATGGCCTCCGATTCCGCCGCCCCGCCCCACCCCAGTAGCGCCCTGTCCCTGCGGCAGCGCCCCGCCCGCTCGGCGGCGACAACACAGCGGCGTGAGGAATCCAACCCCCGCGCCTGCGCACTGTCTGGCTATAGCGACGCCTCTTGATGACGTTTCAGGGGCGCGAGCGGAGAGGGCCTCAGGTCGCCAGGCGCCGTCAGTATGAAGGAGACACCGCTATCCAACTGTGAGCGGCGTTTCCTGCTGCGCGCCATCGAGGAGAGGAAGGTACGAGATCGACCCCCCCACCTTTCCCCACCACGGGCCAGGCCCCCTCTCATGGGAGCGCGGGCGGGGTCCGGGCGAGCGCCCATCTCTCACCGAGTCGCCGGGCTCCCGCGCGGGTAGTGACTCTGCTTTCGGCTTTGCAGCGCTTGGATGGGCGGCAGAGCTACGACTACAGGAACGTGCGAATCTCTTTCGGGGCCGACTATGGTTGCTGCATCGTGGAGCTGGGGAGGACCAGGTACCGCGGGGAGACCCCCATGATCGCCCGGTCAACGGCCCGTCTGTCTCCCAACTGCCGCCGCGTCCTGCCGGAGCGCGCGCTGCTCACGCGGCCCCAATAGCGCGCGTGCACGGGGAGTGCGGAGTAACCGCCGCAGCCTGCAGGAGGACGGTAGCGATGAGTGGGGGGAGGGGATGGCTCTGAGGAAAACAAATAGAGGTTGGTCTCCCTTGAGGTATTTATAGGTGCAGCTTTCCAAGCTGCACCTATAAATTGGATTGGAAAGCTGCAGATAAGCAGATCTTTATATCCTAACTCTGGAAGTTGGCAATTCATTAATTCCCCCATCCAAGGATCTCAAATTAAGGCTTGCAACACCCTTATGAAGTAGATCGGGGTAGGCAACCTATGGCATGCGTGCCGGGATGGGAGCTGATTTTCAGTGGCACTCACACTGCCCAGGTCCTGGCCACTGGTCCCGGGGGCTCTGCATTTTAATTGAATTTTAAATTAAAATTCTTAAACATTTTTAAAACCTTATTTACTTTACATACAACAATAGTTTAGTTATATATTATAAACTTCTAAAAACGTTAAGATGTATTACTGGCACGCAAAACCTTAAATTAGAGCGAATAAATGAAGACGTCACACCACTTCTGAAAGGTTGCTGACCTCTGACGTAGATGGTATCTCTGTTTTATAGGCCGGAGGAACTGAAGTAGACACAAGTAAATTGTTTGAGCTCCCACAGTAGTAGAATTGGGAATAAACCACAAAAGTTTGAACTTCTGGCCTGTGTTCTAACATCTAGATCCTGCTTATCCTCTGTTAGTGACTGGCATTTTATCTATATGACCAAGTCCTATATACGAAGAAGCTGTAATAAACTGGAGATGTGCAGTAAAATTCAAGGGCAAGTTGCTTTAATGTTAAAGATGTTTTTTGTCACCCATATTGAAGTCTTTTGGGGGGGGGTTTCTTTTGCAGAGTCCTTGGACAGGTTTCATGTGAACTTGTTTCCCCAAAGCTAAATCGAGCTACAGAGGGTATACTTTTCTTTAATCTTGAGCTCTCTCCAATGGCCGCACCAGCTTTTGAGCCTGGCAGGTATGTCTCTTCAGTGACTACAAGTAAGGATGGTACAGATGCCCCCCAACTTACACAGTCGTTCCGTTCTGGAAAGCCTTGCATAACTTGAATTTCACGTAAATTGGAAACATATACCAGTATGTTACACACAAATTTCCGCAACTTGGAAATCCTATTTCTGGCTTATGGAACTTTTCCTGTACGTCCAAATTTGGGTAAATCGGGACTTGCGTAACCTGGGGAGCGTCTGTATAAGGAAAGCTATTCAGTTTCATAGTTGTCAGACATATTAATAACTCACAACTAAAATTTACCCAATCTCTTGTTTTTTTCCAGGCAACCTGAGCTTTTGGTGAAACTGAATCGACTACTAGAAAGATGCCTAAGAAACTCAAAATGTATAGACACTGAATCTCTCTGTGTCGTTGCTGGTGTAAAGGTGTGGAAAATGCTATGAAATCAAAAGGGCTTTAATACTAGGGGATTAATATGTTGTATTTAGAGGTCAGTCTGTCTTTGAGGACCAGTAATCCTGATTTTATTTTAAAAGACTAAGGTTCCAGCTGTGCAAATGTAGATATGTTTAACTTTAAGATTGTGCATACTCCCTTTAAAGTCAATGGGCTATGTACATGCCTAAAGCTAATCATATGCATGAATGTTTACAGTGGTGGTTCTCAAACTGTGGGTCGGGACCCCAAAGTGGGTCACAACCCCATTTTTAATGGGGTCACCAGGCCTGACTTAGACTTTCCAGAGTCTGGGGCCAGAGTGTAGCCCGAGCCCTACTTCCCGGGGCTAAAGCTGAAACTTGAGCCCCACCACCTGGGGCCGAAGCCTGAGGGCTTCAGCCCTGTGCAGTGAGGCTCAGGTTACAGGCCTCCTGCTTGGGGCTGAAGCCCTTGGGCTTTGGCATTGGCCCCACCACCTGGGCTGGGGCTCAGGCTTCGGTCCCCTCTCCTGGGGTCATGTAGTCATTTTTCTTGTTAGAAGGGGGTTGCAGTGCAATAAAGTTTGAGAATCCCTAGTTTACAGGATCGGGGCTGAAATCATACTTTAATTTTATTTTCTTTATTACAAATGAATAATGTTGAAAATAGATACTGTTTCTGTTTAGATTTATTCACTTTTCATCATCGTAATTTTTGATGGTCAAGAACTGAATTATACGTACATTCAATATGAATAGTAAAAAGTTATTTTGAAAAGATGTTGGAAAATCCAGACAAATTACTAGTACTACAGTTTAGTGAATTTTCATGTTGTTTTTTTTTTTCCCGCCTCAGGTGTGGCAAATTCGTGTGGACCTGCATTTGTTGAATCATGATGGAAACATTATTGATGCTGCAAGTATAGCAGCAATAGTGGCTTTGTGTCACTTCCGTAGACCGGATGTATCTGTGCAAGGAGAGGAAGTAACTTTGGTAAGTAGCATGAGGTGAAAGTGGTGGGGTTATTGAAATTTAAAATTTCATTGATGATTGCTGCTTTATATAAAATGGATCTCTGTCAATAAAGACAAGTTAAGTCTTAGAGGTAGAGCTACTTAAAATATCAAGGAATAGGAATAGATACATTTTTTTTATCAATATGTATAGTATACAGTTATTGATTTTCAATTTGAGAGACTGTAAACATTAAAAAATTAAATTAGGATGACGTTTTATAGCAGATTTTTGTACTTCTCAGTCAAACTGAAAGGGCTCAAATGGCACAACAATGGGTGCAGTATAGTTACCTAGATGAGTAATATTAATAGGAAATAACATTTTGAAAAGAGAGAGAATCAAGTCTTATTGAATTTTTAGATGACTGGGCTTTTCTTGCTTTTTATCTTTCTGAAATGCCTAATTTTTTTAGTACTTTCTTATAAATTATATATAGAATTGGGTAAGTAACAAATTGCCACTTTGACTTTTTATATTTTTAGTATACCCCTGAGGAACGTGATCCTGTCCCTTTGAGTATCCATCACATGCCTATCTGTGTCAGTTTTGCCTTCTTCCAGCAAGGGTAAGTTTCTGTTATGGCACCGACTTAAATCATCTACCAGTTTCTGCAGAACTGCAATAAAAACATAAGTTTCCATAAATAGCCACATTAACAAAATGCACTAATGAACTAGCGTTATGTGAAATGAGAAGGTGTGAAGAGGTGGAATAGGAGTACTTGTGGCACCTTAGAGACTAACAAATTTATTGTAGCATAAGCTTTCATGGGCTACCGCTCGCTTCATCGGATGCATGTAGTGGAAAATATGGAAGGAAGATATCTATATAGATACACACACACACACACACACACACACACACGGAACATGAAACAATGGGTGTTACCATACATATTATAAGGAGAGCGATCACTTAAGGTGAGCTGTTGTTAGCAGGAGAGAAAAATAACTATTTGTAGTGGTAATGAAAATGGCCCATTTCCAGCACTTGACAAGGAGATATAAGGAACTGTGCAGAGGGGAAAGATAAGCATGGGGAAATAGTTTTACTTTGTGTAATGGCCCATCCACTCCCAGTCTTTATTCAAACATAATTTAATGGTGTCCAATTTGCAAATTAGTTCCAATTCAGCAGTCTCTCATTGGAGTCTGTTTTTGAAGTTTTTTTGTTGTAGTACAGCGACTTTTAGGTCTGTAATCGAGTGGCCAGGGAGGTTGAAGTGTTCTCCAACTGGTTTTTGAATGTTATAATTCTTGACGTCTATTTGTGTCCAATTATTCTTTTACGTAAACATTGTCCGGTTTGCCAATGAACATGGCAGAGGGGTATTGCTGCACATGATGGCATATATCACATTGGTAGATGTGCAGGTGAACAAGCCTCTGATAGTGTGGCTGATGTGATTAGGTCCTATGATGGTATCTCCCTGAATAGATATGTGGACAGAGTTGGCAATGGGCTTTGTTGCAAGGATAGGTTCCTGGGTTAGTGTTTTTGTTGTGTGGTTGCTGGTGAGGTATTTTCTTCAGGTTTGGAGGCTGTCTGTAAGCAAGGACTGGCCTGTCTCCCAAGATCTGTGAGAGTGATGGATCGTCCTTCAGGTGTTCTTCTTCATGCTGCTTGGTGTAACATGAAATTTCCATAGACTTTTCATAGAAATGTATACACTTCTGAAACCAGTCTCTTTAGGTATTCTCATCCCAAAAACCATGTGAAGCTGTTTGGTAATTTATCTTCTGCCCTTAAGGTTTCAGGCAAGCAGTTTACACTTAACTATTGTGTCCTACTCTACAATGGTTCAGGACCTATTGTTGGTGGATCCCAGTGAACGAGAAGAACGTGTAATGGATGGCCTCTAGTATGCCATGAATAAACATCGTGAGATTTGTACTATCCCAGTCCAGTGGAGGGATTATGCTGTTAAAAGATCAGGTAAATGGCATTTTTTTGACTAGTCATTCTCTCTGATATAAACTTCTTGATGTATTGTAATATTAGGGCATCTAAGTTTTGGTTATGAGAATTATGGTATGAGAGAAGAAGGTATCTCTGATTCCACAGGAAATGTAAATATGACAGTACCTTGTGGGATGATCTAAACATCAAATATTTGCTCTCGTACTCTACTTCTTGAAGTTTAGGGTAATTGGGAGAGCAATCTATTAACATTTCTAAGTGATTTTTAAAAGTCTTTCTGAAAATAAACTTACTTCTTGACTATAACAAATAACTTATTGCTGCCAGTTCCAATTCTCCTCAGTTGGTATTTGTGTGCAGCTAGTCTTGAGACATTTGTCACTTTGAACTGAAATGAAACTCAATTTTTTTCTTAAGGCGGTAATAATATTGGAAGTCTTTTGCATTCTTAAGAGCACACAGCTCTTTTTGTAATTATCAATACATGGTAGTTTCAGTATAGATCTGGGTATACAGTATATAACATATTGACAGACGCTCGGGTAAACAGTACAACTATGCATAAAGCGTATTCCTCTATCAAACAAGTTCTAAACTAAAGGTTTGTGGGAGGTTCCATTTGAACTTCCTGACTGAACATCATTCATGGGCATTAGCATGTAGTACAGGGTGGCCAACCTGTAGCTTCTTCAGAAGCTAATATGCGGCTCCTTGTATAGGCACGGACTCCGGCTGGAGCTACAGGTGCCAACTTTCCAGTGTGCCAGGGTGCTCACTGCTCAACCCCTGGCTCTGCCACAGCCCTGCCCCAACTCCACCCCCTCCCCTGAGCCTGCTATGTCCTCGCTTCTTCCCCGCCCCTCAAAAAAAAAAAAAAAAAAAACCTGCCTGCCTGCCACAAAACAGCTTATCGGAAGGAAGGGGGTGGCACGTTCGGGCTGCTGACATACTACTGTGACACTCTTTGGGAATGTACATTGGTAAATTCTGGTTCCATCTCAGGCTCAGGTTGGCCACCCCTGATCTAGCAGTACAAAAAAAAAAAGTACATGTTTTCACTTTGTGCTTAAATAAAGTCGTTTATTTTAATTGCATGATAATAAACTATTATTCACTACAAACAGGTTCTGAGATGCAGTAAAATAACTGGTGTTAAAGTAGCAGAGATCACAGAGCTAATTCAAAAGGCCTTGGAAAATGACCGGAAAGTTAGGTGAGGTTGTTAAAATGCAATGAAGTGGAAGTTAATTCTAACCTTTTATGGGGTCAGATTATTCTGTTACTGCTTTCCTGCGAGAGGAGTCTCTGAAAGAGAAGCTTTGCAACTGATGGTCTTCAATAAGTAATGTTATAGTCAGACTCAACTAATAGTTATGTTTTCTGTGAAGAGATGATTGTATTGACACACTCAAGCCAACAGTATTCGCTGCATGATGCAGAACGACTACCTTGGGGAGGAGGGAAGAGAATAAAGTTGAAAAAAGAAAAGCTTAGCTGTCTAAAGAAGGTGGCATGATACTAATAAAACAGCCACATTGAAAAAAGGATTGCTGTTCTCAGGTGACTGAGACCCTAACTAGGGAAAACTTGGCCTTCTCAGTTCAAAGATTCTTTCTCTGATCTCCTAAATCAGGAACAAATTTGCTGTATTATTTCATTTAACACAGGGATTCTCAAACTGGGGGTCGGGACCCCTTGGGTCACGAAGCTATTGCATGAGGTGGGGGGGAGTCGTGCACTGTCAGCCCTTCCCCCAAACCCTGCTTTGCCTACAGCATTTATAATGATGTTAAATATATTTAAAAGTGTTTTTAATTTATAAGGGGGGGGGTGACACTCAAAGGCCTGCTATGTGAAAAAGGTCACCAGTACAAACGTTTGAGAACTACTGACTTAACAGTTTAAACAGCTAACCTGTTTTTTTTGTCTTGTTGTTGTAAATCACATCTCTGTATATAGCTGAACTCTTTAACTTGACTTTTTAAAATGTGAAATGTCTTGAAAAACAATTTTTGTATTTATTTAATAAATAGGAAAGAAGGTGGAAAGTTTGGCTTTGCAGAGTCTATACCAAATCAAAAGATATCTGCCTTTAAAATGGAAAGAGCTCCTGTTGATACTAATGATGTGGAAGAGCAAGCTGAAGAAATCATCACGAAGGCTGACCCTCCTTCAGATGTGTATCTTTTCTACTATATCACTTTCATGAGAAGACAGTGATATCTTAGTTAAAGCTTTCTGAATCACCCAATACATCTTGAGTTTCTCATTTCTTTGCAGGCTGTAAGACTACATTGTGATCATCTAGATCTTGTTTTATTTATAAAAAGTGTATCTGGGTAGAGAAATTCATAGTACAGCCTGTTGATCAGCAGTGTGTGGGTTTTCCACCAGACACTTTCTCTACCTCCCTTTTCCATTACTCCCCTAATGCCTCTGAATCCTACTGCTAAGGAGGGTTCAGTGCAGCTCCATGTGGTGTTATTAATCACTGAACTGCAGTGTGGGGCCCTTCTAGGGGAGAGGAGTTCTGCAGTACAGGCAGCAAAAGATGAACGCAGCTATCTTCTGCATAGCAATGTTGGGCTGTGATGTGAAGATCAGTTGTTTCATTCATTGTGTGTACGTTAGGCATTTTTTACTTTGTCAGCCATTCAAGAGAACATTTGACTTCCATTTTGCTCAGATGAATTTCTTCACATCATGTGCTTAGCCCTTAGTACTCACCACAGATTATGTATGTATGTTGGTACTTAAACATTCCAAATAATGTATCTAGTTCAACATGCTGTACAATGAGTACAAATAAGAATTCTGGCAACTCCTGGATTTTTCTTAATTAGCTCAGTGTTGCCAAACCAATACTACGGATGCCTGGGACTGCCCAAATTGGGGAGGGACTAGAGAACTCCTGGGGAGACTTTGAAGAATCGGAGAGAGAGGAGGAAGAGGAAGGTAACAGTGACGATGCTACCACCTCAGGAGGTCAGAAAATGGAAACGGAAGAGATAAATATTGTGAGCAAAACTAAGAAGGGTTAGTATCTGCTTTAAATGTAATGTTATTGAAAACACTGTTCGTGTATTCTGGTGTATTTGAATCTGTCCCCTCTCCTAAGCAGTAAGAAAGGAAAAACACAGGTACTTGCCAGCAGGAAGATGCAGCTGCCATCTGCAAAATTACTTTAGAGCTGTTATGGCTTAAATCTGCCAAATTTAAATATCCAACCCCAGAAAGACATGCTGGGAGTAGAGGGGGGAATTTTTACAAGAGGGAAACCCTACACTGAGGAATTAGTAGGGACCAGAAAGTAACAAAAAAGGTGCTTTTGGGGAAAGACCTGCTTTGTTTTGTGCCTGTTGCTATTATCTAATCAAAACAAAATACCAGACAAGATGAGAATGGTCTTGGTGCTCTGTCCTGTACCTACTGTTGAGAGATGTGACAGAAGCAGCAGGATACTAAACCAAACTCAGCCACTCTTATAAAAAGTATTCAGTTTATGACAGCTAAAATAAAGTATCAGTTGTTTTAAAGTTATTGTGCTCGAAGAGTGATTTTGGCCCTTGAGTAAGTTGCACACTGGAGTTGCAAAAACATGTCCCACTGCTTTAAAATGTCTCTAGGTGTGTAGTAATACTTAGACTCAAAGAAATGTGATGTACAAAACAACACTCAGGTTCTACAGTAATAGAAATAACAGCTTTCTCTTGTTTGTTCGTAAGATGATGACACAATTATACTGTCTGACAGTGAAGAGGAGGAAGTTGTCATTCTGGAACCAGAGGAGACACACAAGAAAACACGGTAACCACAACTATGTAGTTAAGGGAGGGAATCTTTAAAACAGCATACCGTGTTGAGACAAGGAATAGTTTTGGCATGCATCTTTGTGTCTACGCTTGTCGAGGAAAACGTTCCTCAAAATAATGCAAGCACTCAGATAATGGGGCCAGATCCTCAGTCTGTTCTAGGTTCTTGCACTGCCTAAGGGAGCAACCAAGAATTCTCTTAATGTTGGGGAAATCTATGGGTAGTATAATTTTTTGTATTACTGTAGTGCCTATGAGTCCTTGTCATGAACCTGCAGCCCATTGTGCTAGTTATTGTACAAACTGAATAAAAAGGCAGTCTCTGCCCTCAATTAGCAGGTTCAGCTCTATGCCACCCATATTTTCTACTGCGTATGGGTTGAGGCCAAAGCATGCAGTGTTCGGGCTAATCAACGCCTGATAAAGCAGTGCCTATGGGACTGCTCTAGTTGGTGCAATTTAAATCAGATATTTGGATGTTCTGTTACCCTGGGTTAGCAAAAGGGTGGATTAGAACCACCAACCCTACTCCTCAGGTGTACTGCAGTGGGTTCTCCCCAGTGAATAGGATAGAGTCCACATTTCCCAGCTCTAACTACTAATGCAACAGGAGCTTGTATTATTTTTAACACAGATGTATTCCCTTCTTTATAAGAACCATGCAACTCAATGCTAATAGAAGTTATGGTATCTAGAAAGGTAGTCTGCTATGACTTGTCTGTTATATGGATTTGTGTTGCTGAGGTTGTTTGCCGTTTAGATGGGGATTTCCCTTAGTTTTCTTTAAACCCTGTTACAAGTAAAACACGACTGGGTTGTGATAGGTTGGTCATGTACAGAGCTGAGATCTTGAAAACCTGGGACATAGGGCTTGACTTGCAGGGAGCATGAGTCTAGCTGCTCAGTCTTTTATTATGCTGCCTTATTTTAGGTTAAAATTTTGTTTGTTCACAGAACTCACATCACTGCCAAACAGGAAAATTCAAGTAAGAAAGCATTTAACAAAAAGAGAAAAAAGAAAAGAGCTACTCATTAGTCATGTTCCCGTCACAATAATTGTATTGATTAATACTGGAACAAGTCACTCATACTCTGTATATTAAGCTACTGAATGTATTTTTGTAGATCAGTGTTCCTTCCCTCCCTCCTCGTTTCTGTAACTCAGGTCTCCTCTGTATATTTTTTTATATAATACTGTACATTGTCTTGCAATAAATTAAACATTCAAAAGTGTGACCATTTGAGGAGGAGGTATAATAGGGTGGTAACTAAATATGTAAGCAAACTCTTGAATTGTATATTATAACTATTGAAGTGTAAAAACATCTGTAAATATTAACACTCCTATCTAGTAAAAGCATCTTCTCACAGCCTTTAACTTCATTTAAGGCAATGCAACTCTACATTTCTAAGTATTCAGGTTCTGGATTGGCATGGTTTGATTTGTGTTCAGTCTAAGTATAGGCTTCATCCAGTACTTCTTTACATCAATAGAATTATTGGCAGTGGAATTATTGAGAGTGGATCAGGCCTCATGTCTTCAAGAGACTGAGTGTTGCTCCTTTGTCGTCTTTACCAAGAAGATGATTCAAGCATCTCAGCCTAAAAGAATTCCCTTATAAATTGTAAGAAATTGAGACAGACCATGGTCTTTGTTAATGTTTATTTTTAAACAAATTTCAGTTTGACCATGTTTCATGAAAATTATTAAGAAATACTTCTTAAACTGCAAGTCTAAAGAGCTATTCTATATCACTAGGACTTACTGAGACAAAGTAGGAAGAAACAGGCAAAAGGATCTACAGTGTACCCTTAGACAAGTTAATCTCAACTGTTTCATTAGACAGTTTAAAAGGAAGATGAAATAGACAAACAGGAGAATACATACAAGAGTAGAAATAATGTACATCTTATTTTGTGTGTCCATAAAAGTTATGTAGTAAAACAGAGGATTTAATTTTGCCCCTGTAACTTTAAAACTTAGCAAAAAGTGCTTCTTGGCAGAGCTCTTTCTTTGCCTCTTAATGAATAATCATCTTCTTAAAAGGAAACAACATGTTTAGTTGCAATGTCAGATTTTTTTTAAATGGGGAAGAATTGGCTAGTGTAAATATATGAAGGAGTCCAATTTCAGTGTTTCATAATTGCTGCAGGTGAAGTTTTCACTTAAATCAATGTAAGGCACTATTGTAAATAGAGTGCAGTGGTTCATAAACTTTACACAGCAGAAAGATAGCTGTGAACATGTAGTACGCTATCTTGTCCCATCACTTTTCCAATCTCTAGGCTGCAGTGGTGTTGACCTTTTCTGCTGAAGAAAAACATGCAACTGGACCTGGTTCTGGGAGAAAGGCCATATAAAAACAACCTATTGTTTGCTGTACAGTATAATCTGCTTGTGCCTTAGGGAAAGGTTTGGCCTAGTAATGCAGCTTTGTGTGCATTATAGCTGAGGTAAGGGACAGAAGATGCTGAAAACTTTACAGGGAAATCTTACAGGAAATTCTTAAGGGAAAAAAGAGCAAGGGATAATAGAGACAGGACTATGAATAAAACAGGGAAGAGAGATATCATGACCAGAGCTGTGCTCTCTAATACAGCTTCCTCAATCTTGAGGAGAGGCCTAGGCTGTCCACTTATAGGAGCAGAGGTGTTTTTCAGTACCCTGTAACATTGAGTGGGGTGATAATGCTGCAGTTTTGTTGCCATCAGAAGCAGTATAAGACAAAGCAGACATTCAGTGACATTTCTTCTAAAAGGACAAGATTGTTAAACTCTGCTTTTGATGTAGTATAAGCTTTAAGGTTACCTATATCTTATGAACGTGTCCCCCCCTCCCCAGATTTTTTTAGAGGATGTGCTACTTGCCTCTGTACACACCACTATCAAATCAAGCAGCTTTAGCAAGGTATAACAACTCTCTTGGATTGAAAGAAGTGACTGGTATCTATATCAGAGTTGTTAGCTCAAGTCACACAGGAACCCTGAGCCAAAGCTAACGAGGATATAAAATTATGAGCATGGTTTAGAGCATTTCAAAATCAGCATATGAAAGTTAAGGCTGGTGGTGATACAGTAATTAGGATGCACGCTGCTGGAACTTGATAGTGTGTACATACCACCACCACCCCTGCATGTAGATTGACTTCTTTCTAAAGTTGTGGCAAAGAGACTTTAGCCTGTTAATCTTTGGAAGGTCATTAATATGATCCTCTGTGTACTTTAGGCTATGGTTTGCTTCTTTCCATAGGCCCAGTGGAGGTATAGTCAAGCATGCACAGGGAAGCTGACAGGAAATTCATGGCACCAACCCTACCCTCCACTTCTACTTTCCTTAACGCTGCCACCCTTCACCTTTGTCTTAATCATCTGATTAAGTCAAGCCTAGGAGCAGGCCTCTTAAGTGGCTTCCTAGCTGTCTTTCAAAACTAAAATGCATCTCATGGCCAAGGCTGCATAGTTAAACTGATAGAGTTAATGAGAATGGTTTTGCTTGGTACAGGAAGCTGGCTGTTCCATATTTAAAAAAATTGAAATGAGATTGAATATAATTGGTGTCAAGCTGACCAGTGGGGCAGTTGTCAGTTTTGGATTAGATACCAGAGTTAAGCTATGTTAGATTCAGAAAGGAATTTGCTTTCACTCCTATTAGTTAGCTTGATTAGGAAGATGGATTTGTTTCTTGGGCTAAGTTTAGAAACAGTCAAGTCCTGCTTTATGAAAAAAAGTGTCCCACTTTTGAATTAGAATCACTGATATCACACTGGTTACAAGTCAGCTACAGTGATCAATGCAGGTTAAGATAAGCAAGACCAGTGGCATCAGCTTCAGTACAGGATGTTTATTTGACAAACTTGCAGATTTCCTTTTAAACCCTGTTCCTGCTTTATAGTTTAGCACAGTTAATCTTGAGCCATGTTAATACAAGTGTACAGGAGGAGAAAAGTCAATTTGAGTTAACTATAAAAAGTTCTCCAACTACCACATTAGCAGAGTGCTATAGCGTAAGCAGAAGACCAATTAAAACCTGACACTGACATAAGATTCACTACATGCTGCATAAAAGCCTGCCCAATGGGCTGTTCTGAATTCACTGTCACTAGCTATAACCCATACATGGCATGCCTGCAGGCTGTGGTGAGCAGCTGTATTATTCTCTCCCCCGTGGAGGATGTAGTGCTAGTGGCCACTTTCCCTGCTGTAGTTTGCTTTGCTAGCAGGGTAGTGGCAATGGGGAGGTAGAGCTGTAGTAATAGAGGTTTAACTACAGGGATGCTTGTAGAGAAACCAAAGTTTTACTAAAAATGCTGCATGAACTTTTACTAGTATCAATTGTACACTTAGACTAGAAAAGAGCTGTAAGTTAGAGGCCATTTCTGTTCACACAAGGACACTTCAGTAGCTGTAGTTCTAGCTATCAGATGGCTGCTTTAGAGACTACTACTTAGTGATAGTTTGAGCACTAAATTAGAAAGCCTGGTTTTGAAGCAAGTCCGAATTTAATTCCTGCAAGCTACTAAAGTCAGTTCAATTTCTTCCAAGTGGTTATTTTTTTATATAAGTTAGATCAAATCAGTTCTAGCAGTATGATAGTTAAAGCCAAAGATATGATCTAAACTCAGGTGAAACTAAACCTTAGTAGCATCTTATATTCCCACAAACAGTTGCCAAGTTTATCATTTGTTCAGCACAACTGAAGTTACCACTTTCCCTTTCAGTCACTCCAAAAGTTAAAAATCCCCATTTTAATGCACTGCTCCTTATTTGGACATTCTAGTAGTTTTGGAACAAACATTAACAGTTCGCCTGCATGGTTAATTCAATATTTGAACAGAACAGCTTTATAAAAGAGCTCCAGCTAAATATTTAGAACAAGATTGCATGTACAAAGATTTACATTAAAACCATATAAAAAACTAACAAACTTCATAATTTCAAGTTACACCATGTGGTATTATTCTGAAATGATTGTAAGACATCTAAAATACTGACCAGAGTTAAAACTATACATTTGCTTGCAAGTATAATACACATTAAGAGTCTCTTGATTGTGAGGATAACTTTAGTGTCTCTGGTGGATCAATGAGCGATACTCCATGGTACCTGAAGGAGAAAAGGGTGTCAGATGTAGTCATGTTAGAACAAACTGTGCTAAAGGGATTATATTAAAAAGAGAATACAGCATTAGCAGTTTGTAAACTAGCATCTGTCTGCTATGGGACAGAACACGTTAAATCAAACACTTAATAGGTTTAAAACTCCTTATTTTGTACTTAGATTTTTAGGGCTAAAAGGGACATAATGATCACCTCTAACAGGTGATTGAGCTTCACCAAGCAATTCCTGCAATCAGTCTCCATTTCTGGACTGAGACTACATCTTGAGTTGCAAGTCAGGACACCACATCTGTCGTGGTTATTAGCTCATCTATATGAGTAGACAGTGGCCAAATCAGTGACAGGAGTCACTGGCTCAAAAGAGTGAGTTAAAAAAGAGACTTCCAGTAATGAGTGCGCTGACAGCCCTCAGCAGTCTACTCTTAACAGGAGGCTAGCTAACCTGCTTAGCTTAAAATTAGAGGTATGTATTGGAGTTTACCCACAGAAGTGGGTACTTACTTTGTACTCTTGTATTTCTCTCTTATAGACTGTTGTGTGTGTTGTGCTGCTCTGAGGTAGGTCTTATGGAGGTCCATGAGACAAGGCTTAAGGCTTTCAAGGGTATATCCTGTCATTTTGGACAGAGATTCAGGCTGAGGAAAGGGAAAATAAATTGATCAGATTAATGCACCATATTTTCCATCAGGTACTTTGCAGCAGTTTTCCCATACAAGCAGCAAAGAGTCCTGTGGCATCTTATAGACTAACAGACCTTTCGGAGCATGAGCTTTCATGGGTGAATACCCACTTTGTCGGATGCAGCCCATACAGTAATTGCTCACTTAAAGTCATCCTGGTTAACATTGTTTGGCAGTTGCTTGCTTTGTCCACTGCTTGCAGGAAGAGCAGCCTGTTGGAGTTAGATGGTGGGGGCTTGTGACCAGGGTGGACCAGCAACCCGCTTAAGTTCCCTGTGCTGCAGCCTTCCAGCAAGTTCTCAAGGCAGTTCAGCTGTCCCTTCCCCCCACTACCATGTGCTGCTCCTGCCCTCTGCCTTGGAGCTGCTCCCAGAGACTCCTGCTTGCTGTGCAGGAGGGGAAGGGGGGCTAATGTCAGGGTGTCCTCCTCCCCCCTACAGCCTGCTTACCCCTTCTCCATATAGAGCAGGGAGGGGACATAGATGGAGAGACAGATCTTGGGGCAGCAGCTGCTGTCAAGTTCCTGATCCATTTAAAAAGACAATACACTTAGGAGTGGGTCAGCTTAAAGGAGCAGTGTGCATCTCTCTCCCCCACAAACAAGGTGCGTCTGCTACCTTGTCCAGTTCCTCCTGCTCATGCTGCCTTGTATGAGAGGCTACATTAACAGAAATGTTTTAACTCTTGAGGGCTCAGCCGAGTGCTAGTTCATCACTTAGCAGCAAGGCATTCCCTGGGAAAGATCCCTTCCTCTTCCACTCTAACTTCACCGCCTCAACCAAGCTTCACAATCATAGCTTGGAACAGTATTAAAGTTGTTTAAAATGTGTACTGTGTGTATGTATCTATATAATATATAGTTTTGTCTGGTGGAAAAAAGTTTTCCTGGAACCTAACATCCCCCGCCGTGCCCCCCCCAATTTACATTAATTCTTATGAGGAATTGGATTCGCTTAAAGTTGCATTTTTCAGGAACATAACTACCAACATTAAGCAAGGAGTTATTGTACTTTGAATACAAGACAAAACTATACTTAATACTATTCTAGACTGGGTATTCCATGTCTCCACCTGCGACTAGAAACGGTACGAGCAGAATGCATGATTTCTCAGCAAAGTAATCAGTAGCTATTAGTGTTATGCCAATGCACTTTACAAAAGTGAAAATATCAAGCTGGAACTGCTAAAGAATCTTTAGCTGCATGTAATCTACTGTATACCTATAGCTGTGGAGCTATAACTACCTATCAGAAAAAAAGATCCTATTCATCATCTTAACTGTGCTAGGCTCTAAGACGGTTTGTTCTTGCAGTAGTGGTCCTTTCCTCTATGTGCTTCCAAGTAGTTAAGGCAAAAGAATTAGCTTTCCTTACTGAAACAGTATTTAAGTGTCCCTGAAAGAGGCAGTCTTTAGGAGGAGGAAAGTACTGGAGATAGCACTAAGATTGTCTTTGTTTTGGTGGGGTGGAGGGGGAAGGGGGAGAAATGGGGAGGGGCACGACCCCCCACTCACAAACACACACTGTACGGCACTCTTCTAGGGGTCACCCAGTTAGAAGCTTGCTGATTTTGGAATCTAGCCAAAAGGGCTTGTGTAGAAATCATTACTCAGTTCTAAGGACAATTAAAATAAGACTAAGCACACCCTCACCCCCATACAAGAGTAAAACTTATTCTTGGCTAGCAATGCATATTTTCTAGCAAGAACAGCTCATACATAATGTTGCAGTTTGCTGTATTTAAGGCTATTTACTTATAATTGAGACTTTTCTAAAGCTACTTGTTCTACATACCAAGGTTTTTCCAGTGATAGTATAGCTTGCTAGATGAAATGCTGCAGCAGCAATAAGTGATGGCAAGTATTTCAAGTATGGGTCAGCATCAATTAAACTCAGCTCCCCCAGATACTGTAAAGAAAGTCATTGCTGAGCAATTAGAAGCTATCACCAATACAAGATGGTTAGTCTTAGCATCATAGTTGTTAACTAGCCTTCAGTACACTGTTTAAAGATTTAGAGCTCTTCAGACACAAAAAGACAAGCATCTAATTTTTGCAGCAATATAAATATGCTCTTAATATTCAAAGGAAAGTCTCAGATCCAAAAAAGTGTTTGGTTCTATACCCTGGTGCCCATGTTATTCCACTTCATATTTCAAAATATTTTGACTGTCTATTTCTATAGTTGCTGCCTGTGTCCCAAGGGGGAGTTTAGTTTTACAGTCAGACCGGTGAGAGGACTTTAAGTGTCCTTTTCATCTCAGCTAGGATTTAGTCAAATATTGGTATAGACCAAGGGTGGGCAAACTACAGCACAGGGGTCAGATCCTACCGATCAGGGCTTTGGATCCAGCCTACAGGACTGCCACCCCCATGGCACTGCAGGCCCCATGCTGCTACCAGAAGTGGCCAGCACCACATCCTGATGGGGGCGGGGGGGGAGGAAAGAGAAGGGGGCAGCAGAGGGCTCCATGCACTACCGTTGCCTACGGGCACCGCCTGCAGGTGAGGGCAGTGCACTGAGCCCCTCCCGCCTCCAGGGACCACAGGGACATGGTGCCAGATGCTTCCGGAGCAGCATGATGCAGGGCCAGCGCAGGTGGGGAGCCTGCCATAGTCCCACTGCCATCCTGGAGCCACTCCAGATGAACAGTGCCAGGCTGGAACCTGCACCCTGAACCCCTCCTGCACCCCAGCCCCCTGCCTTGAGCCTTCCTGCAAAGTGCACCCCACACCCAGCCCTATATGCAATTTCCCCACCCAGATGTGGCCCTTGGGCCAAAAAGTTTGCCCACCCCGGTCTACAATACAGCACTGGCTCCTTGAGGCTCAGAGACCACATGTGTACAAAGTAGACTTACTATATATAATCTTCCTGAGATCACATAAGCAGCTTTACATTTTAGTTTACTGTAGTTCATCTATTGAATTTATGTCCCCCTCAGCCAAGGCTGAACCAGTATTTGAATTCTCATTGTGACAGGTATGAAAGGTCATCTTTTATGGCCAGTTCTCACTGTAGTGAGCACTACAGTGAGACAGGCTCACCATTAGAATAGAGTGCCAGCTGCAACCTCTAGAAACCAGGCAGGGAAGCAAAGCTGCTGTTCTCAGCCTGCCAGTTCTAAATTTCAGTTCTTCAAAAGCTTATTACAATTGGCACATCCCCTCTCTTCTCCAGTGGAAAATGACAGCAAGCCTGCAAGCTCCACAAGAACTGAGCCTAATGCATCCAGAAAGGTCTGTTAACTCCAAATCTATACTTACCATTGATAAATGTTCCACTTTAACATTGGTGTGCTGGTGTAGGAAGTACTGAGTGAGGAACTGGTTTACTGTTGGAGCTGCCAAGTCAAATGACAAGACTTTCAACACTAAGTGCTCCATCCTTAGGACTTGTTTCTTGGTGTAGGTATCGTCTGTGATGTAAACAAACTCTGCTACTTCAGGAGGGTAGATTTCTTCAAACTTCCTGCAGTTTGAAAGAAACAATAAGCTGGCAGCTACAGGTAAAGAGCATGTCCATCAGTCTCAGTGTTTGGTAGAATCATGTTTGCCAAACCTGACTGCAGTTTGAGAGATGGCTGAGAACTATACCTCCCTAGAAACTCTGTTGGTTGCTACATTAGGTCACTTTGTATGGCTTTAGAGATCTAGATGTCTTACTGAAAGCTTTAAGCAATTCTTCCTAATGCACTATTGAGAGTAATATGTGATTTTTAGTACCAAAACTAGTACTCCTAGTTACTGTAGTTCCAGGAATCTCAAACTGAGTTGTGTTCCAGTTTGAATACAGTTGTCTTTTCACATTCTCATTACCTGGAGACAAAGGCTTTTTTAAAAACATTGAGTATTGGTTTTAGAGTGCTAGTTACATGAACTCAGATAAAGACAGAAGCCACATTCCATGTTGTGTTTGCAAATGTCAGGGTTTTGTTGTTGAAAAAAAAAAAAAAAACGCACAAAAGTACATGAGGATACCACATGTGAATCTAGGCCTCAAGTCTTCCTAGGAAAGGAAGGATTCACTAAGTTGTGCCACCATCCGCAGATCTTTTCTATAGAAGGGGAAAAGAAAACACGGCCCCCAGATTTTCCCCTCTGGGCACCTACAGGAAAGGTTATCAAGTTCTAGAAGTTGAAAAGCGATGGATGCCAGTTTAAACTTACGATGCTAGCAACATAGCTGCAGTCCCCACAAGTTGAAGCTTCCCTCTCAGCACAGACATTGAAGAAAGAAATCTATCAATGTAGTTTACAGCTAAGTGCAGAGTTTCATTCTGTAATTTATATTCTTCTCCAACTTCCACCAGCCAGTCCACAAGAATAGCTCGCATATTGTTTGTTATATCAGGCTGCTTCTTCATGTAACCCACTCTAGGCTTGCATTTCACCTGTTGAGACAGTTGTGAGTTATGTACATAAGAGATGTAATTAGCATTTGAATCTTACAGAGAAGAGGCTGTTCCCTAGCCTCTGTTTGCCAGAAGCTGGGAATGGATCACCCGATGATTACCTGTTCTGTTCATTCCCTCTGAAGCACCTAGTATTGGCCACTGTCAGATACTGGGCTAGATGGACCATTGGTGTAACCCAGAATGACTATTCTTATGTTCTTATTCTTACTGACCAAAAACCCACCACAGATAAGAATCTGGGATTTCGTTAAACACATGTAGTACGTCTAAAGTAGAATCTACTTTAGATATTAAAAGGTCTTCGGTCACCAGGCCCAGCCAGTATGGGCTTGTTCTCTATTTTGTGTTCAGTGGATTATCTAGCTAGTTTTAGTATTATTTGAGAAGGGTTCAGCAGTTGCATCAGGAAATGATTCCATGGTCTAGTGCAGGGGTAGGCAATCTATGGCACATGTGCCAAAGGCAGCACGTGAGCCAATTTTCAGTGGCACTTGTAGTGCCCAGGTGCTGGCCACCAGTCCAGGGGGCTCTGCGTTTTAATTTAATTTTAAATGAAAATTCTTAACACATTTTAAAAACCTTACTTACACACAACAATAGTTTAGTTATATATATTATAGAAAGACCTTCTGAAAACCATTATTACTGGCACATGAAACCTTAAATTAGAGTGAATACATGAAGACTTGGCACACCACTTCTGAAAGGCTGCCGACCCCTGGTCTAGTATCTTCCTTTCTCAACCTATAAATTGCTAGTTTGTCACAGTACTAGCTTTAACTTATCTTGTTTCCTGATTGGTCCTCTGGTCAGGTGTCGTTTGTTAACCCTTTCCAGGTGAAAGAGACATTACCCCGTAGCTATCTGTTTATGACAACACCGCATAAGAATTACTGCATTCTGTCCAGAAATTAGACCAAACACTTGTAGTTCTAAGGGCATATTTATGGCCTCTTACCTCCATTTCCCTAAGGTATGTATAGATGTCCTCAATGTAGTCTGGCACCTGATTAACATTTACTTTTTCTTCCACTTCTTGAGTTACTGATATATCCATAATACTTGGAGAATCTAAAAAAATTTCAAGATAGTAGCAACATTAAGTTAAGTTTGTAGAGTTGTCAGCCCACACATTTACAAGAGAGTCTAATGATTGACACGCACTGCTAGTTTAGTTTTTATGCATTTGAGCCACCAAGGCTGCAGCAGTCGAGAGAGACCAGAAAAAGTAATCAGTTTGCAGTTGTATCATACTTCATTCCAGTCATGGAACGAGACATTTGTTCTTCAGGAATCCCTTATCAACTGGTCCAAGGGAAGGAGAGCTCAATGGCAAACATGAAGTGCAAAGGGTGTCTCTAGCCTGACAATCAGGAGAAGTCACCTTGTATTACAATGTTAAAATAAAAATTCAAGTTCTGTGCTGATTTAGAATAAGCTGAAGCCTTTGATCAGTGAGTTTAGAGGTTGGTCTAAAATGGAGGTAGATTTTTCACAATGGGGATTAAGTAGTTGCCAGAGCTACAGAACTAAGCTATTGATATGGTCCTTACACAGACGTATTTACATGTAGAGAATGTTAGACACCCTGTAGTTAATGTCCCAGTGTCATTATTTTAGGAATCTACAAGCCAGCAGGCTACCATATAAAATTATGTAAATTGACCCACTCTAGACCCATTTAATACTTGGACAGAGGGGATTAAGGAATTACATTGTGGATTCTATTTTTGGAAATTGGATTAGATCTTTCAGACAGCAGTGTAAAAAGGGAACTATAGAATTAAGTATTACTCTTGTTAGATTCAGTCAGTCAGTCATGTTTTTAATACATGGCATATTGTGATGTACCTCTGTGCACACACATCAAGGAGTCAATATAGAACATAGCAAGACTGCAACATAGCAGCAGTTATTTGTGTTGCCCCACACTTTCCTTTGCAGTAACCCCTGACCTCCACATCCCTCTGTAGTAGAGCCCCCCCCCCCCCCCCCCCCCCCTTTTTAAGCCCCCCCCCCCCCCCCCCCATGAATTCAAATGTTTTGAAGCACTTATGTTCAGAGTGAATTTGGAGCTCTGAGCTCTTGTATTCACATCTGGAGACAGCAGGAGCTAGAGGTACTACCCTATCAGTAGCCTCTAAGCTAAGAGCATTCCAGTCTCTGCAGAGACCCTGCTTGGAGTGAAATACTTTGTTCCTCTTCTGTTTAGCCTCCAAGACTGTAGCCAGGAGCAAAGCTCTAGAGTGGTTTGTGTCTGCCTGCAATCCGTAACCCCCTCCAATAAGTTACAAGGTGGCAGGGCTCAAACAGGTCAGTGTGGCTCATGAGCCACAGTGGGACTGAGAAGGGTAAGGGCGCACACAAATATGGCAGTTAGTGGGCAAAGCAGAGCAATTGACCAAAAATAGTTTTGGGAATGCACAGGGAGGAAGCATCAAGAAAAAAGAGCAGCTTGAGGGATTAACCAATGTACCACCTACCAACTCAATCTATGTCCTCTCCAATAGCCTGGAGGTTTGGGAGGTCTTCTAAGCAACCCTAAATCACTCAAACTGGACCTTTATAGGAAGATATTATTGTTCCATTACTTATGGAAAGATCACAGCCAAGACTGACATCTCCCCATGGGTACTGCTCTGATCTGAGATCTAGAATGGTCTGGTCATCCCACAATCAAGTTGAGAATCCTTATTTGTGATAAGTTACTTCTGATAGTCCAATTGAGGTTGAGATTGGAAGTGCGATTTAAAGATACTTGCATCCAGTTTCTGCTAAGATTTTCCAACTTTATTTTCACTGATCTGGTACCAGAGGCAGTGATTTAGTACAGGAGTATAGTGGGTGGAAAAAAAGTGTTCACTTGTTTTTTCTGAAGTGAATACATTCTGGCTCTTCTACAGACAAATGCATATAAGGTGCAGTGGGAACTGAGGTTCTCTGGTCAGTGTCCCCCTCTGGATCCCTGCTTTTGAACCTGAAATCACTTTTGCTCCCTGTTTTTTCATTTGTTGTCCCTGTAATCTTTTGACACTTAGGTCTAGTGGATCCTCCAGGGGGATGGGGAGGGGGGGAAAGGAGGAGAAGAGAAGCAGCTTTAGATGAGGGTGAGTTAGTACCCTCCCACCCCACCAGTGCCTCAACACTGGCAGTGGTTCTCAACCCCTAACCCAATCAGGGCATAGCTGCAACCCATGTGATATTCCCAGGGCCAAACAGGTAGCATATATAGTGTGGATGGATGTGGCCCACATTTCACATAGAGCACCATATGCAGCCCAGGATAGTAACTAGATTGAGAACCTCTGCTGTTTGGAGCTGACAAATGCATTAGGAATTGTAGCAAGAATACTAGATTTAATCTCTTCACAATACTTTGTGTTTGAACAGACTACAAGTTTGTAACTTTCAACTCCAATTAAATTTACCCAGTAAAACTGATGTAGTATTGTATGAAGTAGCCTATATGAGAGTCCAGCACTGAATTGGGCATGTCAATTTCAGAGACAGAATCTATGCTTTAGACACCATTTTCTGTTAGTAACTAACATACTTACCAAAACTAAGATCCATTGGATTGTCTATGGGTGCCAAGGGTTTTCTGTCTCCTAATGACGTTACAGCTGTATTTAAGCCTAGGACCTCTTCATGGGACACAGCCTTTTTAGGCACCACTTGTCTCTTTCGTCTCTCCCCATCGGGCTCATCCATATGGATGGCAAAAGCAGGCTGTTTGTTACCTGCTTTCCCATCGGGAACTTTGGGATAGTTTTCATCATTAATACTCCAGGGTGCGTGAGCAAGAGCAGCCTAGAATAAGAGTTTGCCATTAGTGTTTCCGTGGAGCCCTCCTTCGATCCAACGGGGCTCCGTAGTCCAAGGCAGCACACACGCGCAACATTTCCATTGCAGCCTAACACCCTGTGGTTTGCGTCGCGATTTCGAGCTGTCCATGGAGGCCCCGACGCTATTCCGAGCTGATACGTCGTGCCTGAGCAGTCCGCCCTCTCCCTCCTGCTAGAGGAGAGCCACCCCCATGTGCCCGGCCCGCGCTCCCAGGTGCTCAGCCTAGACAGGAGCAATGCTGGCGCGTTGCTGGTTAGGTTCCTCGCCCACCCCAGCCGAGCCCCAGCGCAGCAGGAGCCAGCTCCCCCGGCCGGCTGCTGACAGCTCGCTGCCCCCGGCCCGCTCATTGCTCCGCGGGGCGCAGCAGAGGGAAGCGCGGCCCTAAGATGGCGGACGCCGGGCGGCTGTTCACACTGCGGGGTGCGGGAGTCCGGGGCCCGAGCACAGGAGCCGGTCCCGGTCGCTGCAGCGCCGCGGTGCAGACGCGCCCGCCCGTCGCTAGAAGCGGTAGGGATGACGGGGGCACAGCCACCCCCAGAGCCCCGGCCCGTAGCGCCCCCGCCCGGCAGCCCCACCGTGCAGCGCCCGCCTTGCCTGCGGCTGGGTCGGGCGGCGCTGGTTGCCCCGCAGCAGCGCCAGCACCGGGCGGGCGGCGGCGGGCGGCCGCGCTTTGCCGACGGGGGGCACATTCTCCTGGTTCTCCTGCTCCGGGTCAGCGGCGCCCGCCAGCATCATCCTAGCGCCGGGGGAGGGGCTCGGCGGGCACCCGGCTCCGCGGCCGCTCCCTGGGGATAGAGGTGCGGCACGACGCCGCTGGGGTGCCCGGGAGAAAGGGGACTCGCGCCGCAGACAGCTCCTCCAGCCCGCTCCGCTCCCACCGTTCAAGTAGCCCGCGACTATTGAATCCGCCAATGGGGAACCCAGGCCATACGTCACACCGCCTACGGCGCCCCGCGGGGGCCAAACGCGCTGCGCGAACAGTCAGCGTGGGCGGGGCGGGAGAGAACGGCGCGAGGGGCATGGGCAGCCGCAGCCGCGGGGGGAGGTCGCTGCCTCGTGCGGCGCTGCGCGGTCGGGCTGATTGTACAGCGGCTGGTGCGCAAGGCCCCGATCCCGCAAACCCTCGGGCACCGGGTGGTCGGGTAAAAAAGGCGTTGGGGGTTCGGGGCTGATCCGCGTCTAGAGTGTCAGGCCGGGCAGGGCTACACCAGGGCGCGCGCCTCTTCTGTAAAGCGACTCCGTGCGGAGCAAGCCCAGACAAACGAATCGGGGTCACGGCTCTGGCGTAGTGTCTTCAACCGCAGTGCTCCTCGGTCTCTCAACCTCGCCTTTTCTCTGGTCTCAGTCTGTAATTCCGCATTCGGGAGCCAAGCAGCTGACGCTACCGGAGAACTAACACTCTTTGTGAAGGAGCTGGGCGAGGCTGAGCCCGGAGGCTACATCACTACAATCTTTTTCTTTTTTTCACTTTCTTAAGTAAAACTAGATTTAATTAGAGCTCGTCCACAGGGACGCCTGTTCCTTATTAACTGCTTGTGTGGGTGCTCTTACGCCAGAGTAAGAGTTCTTTTCTCCTGTTTATTTTAACCTACTCTGGAAGTAGATTAAATTTATTTGGAATTTTAAAAAAACTTATTCCAGAATAAGAGCTCCACACACGGAGTTAGCAATAGCAATTATGCTTTATATTCACATTCTACCTTGATCCAAATTAATCTCTTAGTGTAGCCAAGCCCTTACGTTGTACATTTGTGCAGCGGCAAAGGCAATGATCATTGCTGAATAAAATCTCCCCTTTTAGTTAACAATCTATTTCTTATGAAAACTTAGAAACCCAACTCAGGGTACCTTGTATATTTCTAAAACAGAATTGGAAAACAATTTTATTTCATTGTAGATAGTTTTAACGTTGTAAGTCATATGTATTAAATAAATCATATTGTACTAAGGATCAGCAGCACTGCAGAATATAAGAGCTATGTGCGCTTGGATTTTAACACCAAACCCTAAAGCAGAAATTTTACAGCAAAAAGTATGGAGTAACAGCTCAACTCTTGCCACACTGGTCTAATGGAGCCAAACACAGAAAAGGCAGATTCAACCCCCGTTTTGGTCAGATTACCCTTTTAACTCTACTGCCTAGGATGGGGCATGATCCAAGACCCATTGAAATCAATTAAAAGACTCACTTTACTTCAGTGGGCTTCAGATCATTCAAACTCCCAGACCCAGTGGATAGTTTTGAATATAAAAACCATGCTAGGTAGACTCTGCCCCACAATGTGAACCAGCTACCCATTGCTTGTTGTTTTTTATGTCTGTAACTGGGAATTGTTTATCTCCTTTTCTTTTTCTACCAAGGATTCAGTGGTGCTGGAATAATTTTTATAGTGGGGATGCTGAGAGCCATTGTACCAACCTGTAAATCCTGTATATAATAGAAACCACTTCAAGTTGGGGGGTGTGGCAGAATCTCTCATACTCCTAGTTCCAGCACCTGTGTAAGGACCCAGTAGCTTGTTTTCCTGACTGGGAGTTGGCACTTTTGTTTATATATGCGCCTCTGTCAGTAGTCATTTTTAAATTTCAAATTACTGACCCATTTAAAAATTATTAATCTCATTTTTATAATCTGTATATAGGGTTCCCCCATGTTATTAAATGGCAGAAAATCTGTTAGATAAATGATGCTGTATGTGACATCTCTCTCATTATAAAGGCAGTTTATAGTGCTTATTTCACAGTAAACATTTACTTTTAGTGTTATAACAACATACAGTAAATTAATAATAATCCTTGTAAAAGTTCACAGTATTACAAAACTGTCTACACATACAGGCCGTTACTTGCAGAGTGAATTTTGAAACATGGTAAATGTTATTAATGAGATTTGTGGTGGTATTTAAAATGACTGATTTTATTTTTTTTAAGGTTTGAGACATTTTCTGGGCTTTTATATTTTGAAATGCATACGATATAAATTAAAATTAAAAAGATTGGTATATTACTACAGTTAATGTAGTGCTTGTGTTAAAGGTATACACTGATGTACATAAGACTGAAGTTCTGTTTTTTTCTTCAAAACTAGCTTAGCAGTGATACTGGCAGTATAAGTTACCACATTAATATCTCCACCAGTTTCTGGAGGGACCACCTTTGGGAGTCAGAAAATAATTCAGTCTTCATGAATGTTCAGTCCTACTTCTGACACTGACAAAGGCACCAATTGTGATAATGTTTTTTGAGAACAGCTATCCACTAAAAATTGAACTCAGACCATTACAACTCATTTCACCAACCTAAAGACTGCAGGATCACACCTTTATAGGCGACATGGAACCACTGATCCCATCACCACTAGTCCCTCCTACTGGTTGGCTTTTGTACTTTGAGGAGGGAGAGTGAGCATGGGAGGGAAGGAAATAGTTCTAGTTGGCACATTAATTTATTTTAAATATATTTAATAAAAAAAAAAAGTGTTTCTAATGCCTGGTAGATCAAAACCCAGCTAGTCTAGACAGACAAAATCATAGTTGATATGATCTAAATTAATTGCTCTTAGCTTCTTTTTTGAGCTAAATATAACTTATGTAAAGTTTAAATGCCATGGGGATTTTCTATTACTAAGATGGTGAAAAAAAATCCTAGCTATGGAAGTATAAAAATAAGGCTATTGAGTATTATCTGTTTTGCCTAATTATTAATGAAATGTGTCCACAATTTTGAATATTTAAAGCAACATTTAAATTTATTAAATATTCAGGCTATACAAACACATATTTTTGCATTCTCTTCTCGCCTCCAAGAAGCTTGTGGCTGACTTTACACCAATTTTTTTTTCCTAGATGATATATTTTATGTGAATATTGTATGTTCATTATCATTTTGATTCTGAAACAATAAAAATGTTCATAAATGACATTTTACTGTTCTTTCAGTAAACAATAGACGAAAACACTTGTAGAAAGATGAATAAAAGGCATGGAATAAAAAAAATGCTAATTTCACATTGTGAACAGACTAGTTACTTGAAGATGATAAATGAACACAAACTTTGATGTAATATGGTAAAACTATAAATATATTTATTGCTAAATGCATTGTTCTAAGGGCCATTTGATTTATAGAATGTAGCACATTTTCTTTATATTACTACTCTGTGAAGAGATACACAAGAAACAACAGTATTCCAGCACCAGAAATGCTGAAAATAATTTTAAATTCATTTTATTCTGTGCTGTTTTATTTGCATTTGTAAATCACATAAATATGGAGAGGCAGCATTCTCCAGTGAATAGAGAACTGGCCAAGGACTCAGGAAATCTAGATTCTGTTCCCAGCTCTGCTGGTGACCAGATCTGTGATCTTGGGTAAGTCACATCTCCTATCTGTGCCTCTATTTCCCATCCTAATGGACACTGTAAGCTCTCTGGACTGTCTCTCAGGTGTTTGGGCCCTACAATCTCAAATGAGACCTCTAACCACTGCTGTAATACAAATAAATCATTTTAACACCACATGCAATTAATCTTTAAATAAACTGGAAGCCAGTGTGAGAATGAGAGCCAGATTGAACTGAGTAGACCCATATACACAGTCCTCTCAGTGCATGCTACTTTTGACACAAGGGGGTTAACAATAATGCCTCTGTGGACTTGCAGAGGAGATTACAAGCATGAAGAAGATGGGTAAAGGCTCAGTGTGGCCCAATGTTTAGATTGTTCCCTTTGGCAGCAGCACTGCAAGGAAAGCAAGCACTTTCTATTGCAGCTGCACTGCCAGGGAGCTAGTAAAAGCAATGGAGGGCTACTCTGAATTGTTGCAAGCCCTTGTCTTGGAAGGCCAACCCGGAAGAGAACATCAGTGGATGTTGGAAAACATACATGTTTTTGTAGACTGGACTCCCCAGTTCTTCCACAGGGGAGATAGGAATGAAGGGGGGAAGGGGGAATGCTTCCCACTTCTCCAAGATGCACAAATTGGGAGTGAATGCAGTAACTATCTATGAAAGCGTATGCTGAAATAAATGTATTAGTCTCTAAGGTGCCATAAGTACTCCTGTTCTTTTTGCGGATACAGACTAACACAGTTGCTACTCTGAAACCTATCCATGGGAAGAGGATGTTTGGAGTGAATC
The DNA here is from genome assembly GCF_003597395.2 of Chelonoidis abingdonii. Classification (NCBI taxonomy): domain Eukaryota; kingdom Metazoa; phylum Chordata; order Testudines; family Testudinidae; genus Chelonoidis; species Chelonoidis abingdonii. The sequence continues at coordinate 42,546,906 of NC_133773.1, forward strand.
AAAGATCTCAGCAGATGGGCCACTGTTTACAAATTAACAGACAACATTTCACAAGGGTATAACACTTGGCCTTCTGAATTTTGGTCATTGGTCTAATATTAAGATTAGGTAATAAAAAATAATTCAGTACTTTAGTATATACTATCCAGATCAAACAGCCATCAATCATTAGATGTACTTGTGAATTCTAAGATGACTGTTGGCTGGTAACCAACTAGAACATAAGACTGGCCATATTGGGTCAGACCAAAGGTCCATCTAGCCCAGTATCCTGTCTTCCGACAGTGGCCAATCCCAGGTGCCTCAGAGGGAATGAACAGAAAACATAATCATCAAGTGATCCATCCGCGTCACCTGTATTCCAGGCTTTTGGCGATGCTAGGGACACCATCCGCCCACCTGGCTAGGCGCATTAATGGACTATCCTCCATGGAACTTTATCTAATTCTCTTTGAACCCTGTTATAGTCTTTGCCTTCCAACAGTCCTTTGAAGGAGTTCCACAGGTTGACTGTGCATGGTGGGGACAAAAAAACTTCTTTGTTGTTTTTACATGCTGTTCTATTAATTTCATATTGGTGGCCCCTAGTCCTGTGTGTTTGAGAAGGCGTTAAACAACACTTCCTATTTACTTTCTCCACACCAGTCATATTTATAGACGCTCTCTCATATCCCCTAGTCATCTCTTTTCCAAACTGAAAAGTCCAGTCTTATCAATCTCTCCTCATATGGCAGCCGTTCATATACCTAATCATATTTGTTGTTTCCTTTTCCAAGTCCAATATATCTTTTTTGAGATGGCAACCATTCTGCACACAGTATTCAGATGTAGGCGTACCATGGATTTATAGAGAGACAATGTTATTTTCTGTCTTATCTATCCCTTTATGATTCCCAACATTCTGTCGCTTTTTTGACTGCTGCTGCACACTGAGTAGATGTTTTCAGAGAACTATCCACAGACTCTAAGATCTCTTTTGAGTGGTAACAGCTAATTTAGACCCATCATTTTAGATGTATAGTTGGGATTATGTTTTCCAATGTGCATTACTTCACATTTATCAACATCAAAGTTTATCTGACATGTTGTTGCCCCATTGACCCAGTTTTGAGAGATCCTTTGTAGCTCGTTGCAGTCTGCTGGATTTAACTATCTGGAGTAGTTTTTGTTTCATCTGCAAATTCATGCCACCTTACGTTTACCCTTTTCCCAGATCATTTATGATATGTGACTAGGACTGGTCCCAGTACAGACTCCTGGGGGACACCACTATTTACTTCTCTCCATCCTGAAAACTGACCATTTATTCCTACCCTTTGTTCCCTATCTTTTAACTAGTTACCAATCCATGAAAGAACCTTCCCTCGTATCCCATGACTGCTTACTTTGCTTAAGAGCCTTTGGTGAGGGACCTTGTCAAAGGCTTTCTGAAAATCTAAGTACACTATATCCACTGGATCCCCCTTGTCCACATGCTTGTTGACCCCCTCAAAGAATTCTAGTAGATAGGTGAGGCATGATTTCACTTTACAAAAACCATGTTGACTATTCCCCAACAAATTATGTTCATCTATGTATCTGACAATTTTGTTCTTTATAGTTTCAACCAGTTTGCCCGGTACTGAAGTCAGGCTTACCGGCCTGTAACTGCCAGGATCACCTCTGAAGTCCTTTTTAAAAATTGGCGTCACATCAGCTATTCTCCAGTCATTTGGTAGAGAAGTGGATTTAAATGATTGGTTACAGACTGCAGTTAGTAGGCTTGCAATTTCACATTTGAGTTCCTTCAGAACTCTTGGGTGAATACCATCTGATTGTGGTGACTTATTACTGTTTAGTTTATCAATTTGTTCCAAAACCACAATCAGGGCCAGTTCCTCAGATTTGTCACCTAAACAGAACGGCTCTGGTTTGGGAATCTCCCTCACATCCTCAACTGTGAAGACCAATGCAAAGAATTCATTTAGTGTCTCCCCAGTGGCCTTATCATCCGAGTGCTCATCATCTCAGTCATCCAGCGGCCACACTGGTTGGTTAGCAGGCTTCCTGCTTCTGATGTACTTAAACATTTTTTTGCTATTACTCTTTGAGTCTTTGGCTAGTTGTTCTTCAAATTCTCTTTTGGCCTTCCTAGTTATATTTTTACATTTCATTTGACAGAGTTTATGCTCCTTTCTATTTTCCTCATTAGGAATTAACTTTCACTTCTTAAAGAATGCCTTTTTGCCTCTCCCTGCTTCTTCTACTTTGTTGTTTAGCCACAGTGGCTCTTTTTTGGTTCTCTTATGTTTTTTAATTTGGGGTATACATTTAAGTAGAGCCTATATTATGGCTCTATACCATGCAGCTTGCAGGAGTTTTACTTTTGGTGCTGTACCTTTTCTTTTCTGTTTAACTAACCTCCACATTTTTGTGTAGTTCACCTTTCTGAAATTAAATGCTAGTGTTGGGCCACTGTTGGTATTTTCCCCGCCATAGGGATGTTAAATTTAATTATATTATGGTCACTATTACCAAGCGCTACAGCTATATTCTCCTCTTGGACCTGATCCTGTGTTCCACTTAGGAATAAATCAAGAATTGCCTCTCCTCTTGTTGGTTCCAGGACTCCAAGAAGCAGCCATTTAAGGTGTAAATAACTACACCCATCAGGTACATTCTTTGTCAGCTTGGATGGATTCCTTCTGAACAAAAGCATATGTCAGCAAAGTACATATACCTTAGTCTCTTTGCATCTTGATCATGTTAAATGAGACCCAAAATAGGTTCCTGATTTCCCTTTTAACTGTCATTTTAACACCAATAACTAGAAAATAATGATTATTTTAAAATTCTATCTGATCTAGTTTTCAGGATGGTCCTTCCATTAAATTTTATAGCAGGCAATTCTTCATCCATACTTCTAAAGTCCTGGAATAATTGTAAATGCTCAGTTTGTTTGATTTTTTAACTTCTGGATCTCTTCAGCAAAGGAAACAGTAGGTTCAAAACCAACACGCAGTTACTTCCTCCTACACAGTGGTGGGGTTAATGAGAATATGAGGAAGAAAAGGAAGCCAGATCCAAGAGGCTTGATAGTAGCCTCCACACTTACAGAGTTGTTTTCAATTTCCAAAAACCACACTACTATCTGAAAATTGTTAACCTACTTTTGTTTAAAAACATCCTAAACATTAACAAGAAATTAATGAGAAGAGAAAAACCATTTTCTCTTCTCTCATTACTTTGTGTAATTGACAGCACTTTATGTAATCATTTTCAGGACTATGCTGTTATAGGCAGTCAATTTTGACTTGCTCCTGCAGACCTCTATGTTAGTACAATAGGATTCTGAACACATGCAGGGAACAGTACTGTCAGATCCTGATGCAGGATCAAAGCCTGGCTTCTGTTTGAGTGGATCTTTCACAGAATAGCAGGGAACAGGGAAAAAAAAAAAAAAGGTAAAAAAAATTATTATAAAAGGGAAAAAAATAGCAAGGAGACTCAGGCACTTGTAGAAGATGAAGCTACCTTGTAACTATTTTTTTGGGAGGGGATTTGATTTCATGTTAAGGACAAACCTTTAACACATACCTTTAATCCAATGTCACCTTTTAACTATCTCACTGCTAATCACAGATATAAGAAAGGAGAGGAATGACCATAATATGAAGATTTGCAGCAAAGAAGTGGAGACATGAGGGGTGTAGTTCCAACTATGGGGAAAGCCAATTTAGCAGAGCATCCTGACTTTTTGGGTAGTGGGTGTGAGGGAAGGCAGCTTCCTTTGTGGCTCTAATAGCTGATGTAGGTTGTTGGCAAATATCACCACATCAGTTACACTTGATCACATTTTCAATTCTTTCTTGGCAAACGTGAAAGGATAGAAACATAATTGTTTGCTAAATGAAAATTTAGATTTTGCCATGTTATGAGGAAGGCTCCTAGGCATCACTCCATGATGCAATAAAGCTCAGTTCACCATCACTGCCTCTGGATCATCTGGTATGCTACATAACTGCATTGGCTATTTAAGCAAGTGTAAATAATTAAATGCAATATCACCCATTAAAAACAGATTTATTTTTTGTTAGGCATAGACAGCATGACTGATGCGGTACAAGACAAAAGTAGTTAGTCTTCCTGTCCTAATATGCTTACCACCTAAATCCATAGGACAGAAAAGTGTTCTCTCAAAAATGCTTTGAGAGAGATAGGAGATGCCATTGTTACTAAAAGATATTAGAGACTGTGGACTTCGTAATAGAAAGTTTTCGGGAAGGTTTTGAAGGGAAAAAAAACACAAAGAGGGCAAGCGCCTGATAGATTGTGACAGTGAGTGTTTCAGGCATAGGAGCAGTATGGAGGCAATCTAACTCAACCCCTTCTAAGACTATATACACAATAATTTATATGCGTTAAGAATTTTATACTTACTAGATAGCTTATGCAACATAATGCAATTATACACCTAAATTACCCTTAAGAGCAACTGAGTACCTCTTTCCCTTCCTAAATACAAAATTGTCTTCAATATCTATAATATATACAACATACAGGTAATTTACAGTATTGTATCATTTTCTGTATACAGTGAGTATTTTAAAGTTTGATATAACTATACATTTCAATTGTTACTTTCTTAATTTCCAGCATATATTTAGTATTAGACAGATGCCAAGTCCACAAAGACTTGTTTCTCTAGAACTCTTACAACTGTGGAATCTTCTCTCATGTCCTGTTTAACTAGCGTAATAAAAGTTAGTATTTTCAAAAAAAAAAGTCTTTGCACCTGATCATATCACAATTTTCTTCAGCTATTATGATCGGTATTCGAGTAAACATACTTTATATGCAATAGGCTTTACAGTTATCTTCAGCTCAAATTCTCAACATACTGTAATAAATACAAGTACAGGACCACATTATAGAACTGTCAACACAGCAAAATGTTAGATACATAAAAAGCAAATCAAGATATACTAAAAGCACTTAAATTAAAAATATTCAATATCTGATTGTCCTGGTTCACATCAGTAAGAAAACTGTCCCAGTATTTCATTTTTTCTAGTTTAGGCAGCAGCATCGAAGAATGCAATCAGTGCATTTTGGTCATAACTGTCCAAAATTTCCAGAAGAAGAGGAACTTTGGTTTTCACATTTGTGCCTTTAAATTTAAATTTATCAATGAAGAGATCTGTAATCATGCCTGCAAAGATAATGTTCATTGACAAAGTTTAGTCTTTGCTTTATTTTTATTAAAAGAAAACTACAGTTAATATAATTTGAGTTAAATTATGGTTTACTTTCATTTAGATTATAGAGCTAAAATTATTTAGTTGAATACTATATGTTTCAAAATTCATTTACAGTCGAAATACCAGAGGCCCTGGGATCCTACAATACTTTATGTTTCAGCTACATTCCAAATAACAGCATTTCTACCTTTGAATTACCTGCATCTCAAGCGGAAGGTGCTCTTAGGACAGAAAGAAAATTGCTTACCAGAAAAAAAAAAGTTTTAAAATATGTTATTCAACTAACAGCCTGTGTATGTAGGCTTACTGAAGCCTATACAATCTGCACGTGTGACAGTGTATGTGCTGTGAGCAGCTTCAGTGGTTACTTTACAGATTTCAAGATCCAGATATGCAACACTGGATAATTTTAAGATCTATAGGGTCGCAAGGCTTCCGGTGCATTGTGAATCAGTCAGTCCTTGAAATTTTTCTGCTGGTATTACTAAGAAGTTCTGATCCAGCAAGTTCAGCACTTTAGTAGAAAAATCAGATTTCAATTTTATATATCTACAATTTGTATTTATATTTCCCACTATGTCTTTCACTTTTGACTTTCAGTGTAAATACAATGACTTAGACCCTGACTCAGGAGAGAACTTAAGGACATGCTTAAATCCATCTTTGGTCAAGAGAGCACTTGCCATATTACATCAACAGGCCTTAAAACACGTATCCAAAGTTAAGCATGTGTTGAAGAGCTGTCCTGAGTAAGTATGCATTCCTGAATTGGGGTTATAACAAACAGTCATCTCTCGGTTTTAGCATTCCACTAAATAAAGTGCATGAATCTCATTAGAATAATCTAACTCTTGAATTTTCAGCACTGCCTTAGATCTCATTGATTCATTTTCGAAGGTTCTCTTCTGAATCGTTCGTGAGTTTCTGAAGAGTTTCATATAGAATCATAGGACTGGAAGGGACAATGAGAGGTCTTCTAGTCCAGTCCCCTGCACTCAAGGCAGGACTAAGTATTATCTAGACCAGGGGTTCTCAACCTTTTTCTTTCTGAGGCCCCCCCAAACATGCTATAAAAAACTCCACGACCTGCCTGTGCCACAACTGTTTTTCTGCATATAAAAGCCAGGGCCAATGTTGGGGGTAGCAAACAAGGCAACTGCCTGGGGCTCCATGTCACAGGGGACCTTGCAAAGCAGAGTTGCTCAGGCTTTGGTGTCAGCCCCAGGTGGCAGGGCTTGGGGCCCCAAGCTTCAGCTGCATACAGTGGGGCTTCCTCTTTTTGCCCTGGGCCTCAGCAACTCTAATGCCGGCCCTACGTGGTGGATCCCCTGAAACCAGCTCATGGCCCCACAGTGGGTCCCCTTCCCCTGGCTGAGAACCACTAATCCAGACCATCCCTGACAGGCGTCTGTCTAGCCTGCTCTTAAAATTCTCCAATGATGGAGATTCCACAACCTCCTTGGGCAATTTATTCTAGTACTTAACCACCCTAACGGTTAGGAATTGTTACCTAAACCGCCCTTGCTGCAATGTAAACCCATTGTTTCTTATCCTATCCTGAGGTTAAGAACAACAATTTTTCTCCCTCCTCAACAACCTTTATTGTACTTGAAAACTGTTATGTCCCCCCTCAGTCTTCTCCAGACTAAACAAACTCAATTTTTTCAGTCTTCCTTCACAGGTCATGTTTTCTAGACCTTTAATCATTTTTGTTGTTCTTCTCTGGACTCTCTCCAATTTGTCCACATCTTTCCTGAAATGTGGTGCCACAAACTGGACATAATACTCCAGTTGAGGCCTCAACAGCCCGGAGTAGAATGGAAGAATTATTTCTCATGTCTTGCTTACAACACTCCTCTTAGTTAACATCCCAGAATAATGTTTGCTTTTTTTGCAATAGCGTTATGCCGTTCACTCATATTTAGCTTGCGATCCACTATGACCCCTCCAGATCACTTTCCACAGTACTCTGTCCTAGGCAGTCATTTCCCATTTTGTATGTGTGCAAATGATTGTTCCTTCCTAAGTGGCATACTTAGTATTATTGACATACATATAAGAACAAATGCAAAGTGCATAATTTGACTTTTACCTTTTTTTCAGAATATCAAAATCTGCAGTAATACTCAGACTCTTAAGTTTACCCAGAAGAGTTTTACATACATATTCACTGTGATCCACTGGTCCTCCTGGTGCTACTTGACTGTACCTACCTACCAATTTAGTCTAGTGCTTTTACTAGAAAACTCAGAACTATATTTTTATCCTGTCTATTGCGCGCTCGCTCTCTCTCTGGCTGTTAATATTTTTAGCGTAAAGAAAAAGAATCTAAAAAAGAGAAAAGCTCTATTAATGAACAAACCATAAAGTCTCTCAAGATGTGCAGGTTGTTTCTTGTACTCTTCAAGAAGGTTGTCTGCTTCCTCTAAAATGCAGCGGTACTCTGGTATCAGGAAGTCCATGTTTCCCTCATGAACATGCAACTCCTTCAGATAGATTTTAAAATGTTACAAAAGAATTAAAGGCTGTCAACTCTAAAAACCTAAGAGAAATGAAAATGGAGTTTAGACCTGACAGGAGGCAGTGCACAGACAGGTGAAACAATACTTCAAAATTGCTCTTACTAGTTTGGAAATGTAATTTTCTCCCTCTTCTCACCAAGTTCCAAAGGGTATTGCCCACTTTTAACACTGGATTCTCAAACCCCCATGTTACAGCTTCCATTTCTGAACACCAGCCAGAATATGACACCCCTTCACAGTTCATCAGTGTTTCTTCACTGGCTGGTGGTTTGGAACTGAACAGTGATCTTATACCGAGTTTTTCAATCTGATTTTGGTGTCTTTCTGGGAACTCAGAATAAGAAACAGAATCACCAGATGAAAATGGATCCTACTCAGAATTTGCTACCACATTAGAGGTGTTACTTTTAAATACTAGTTTCCTCACCTTTTTTAGAAATAGTCTATGGACTGATGAAGGAATCATCGAGTGAACAAGCATTTGGAGTTACTTCAATGGGCCATTTCTACACTACAAAATCAGTGTGGATTTTGGAGCTTTCTGAAGTGAGTAAAAGTAGAAACCGCAATATCCCAATGTAGAGAATATTATAGTAAGACAGGAACTGATACTGAAAAATTCAACACAGAAACTACCGGCTGTCAAAAATAGGAGTGATAGTTCACCCTGTCCTGGCCAATTCAAAGAGAATGAATTGGGGCACCTGAAATCTTAGAATTTTCCCAATTTTCATTATCTTCTGGCTCTGTAATTGACTCCATAAGAAGTTGTCCTGTAACTTTTAAAAAAAAAAACAACTAAACATATAATTTTAACAACATGTATTATAGTTATCTTACAATGTTGTTCTACTGCGGAAATAGACAACTAAAAGTGGCATTGTGGAGTTGTGTATTTTTCCCCCCATTGATTTCTGCATCTAACAGGCATAGCTTACAACTAAAAAGATGTTCTCTCTAGCTGACAGCCTCAGAAACTCTGTAATCTGAGAATCAAAATGGATTCTCTCCCCCTCCCCCGCCCTTTGATCACCACTTGTAAGCAAGGTTCTCCAGGACAAATTAGACCCAAGTTATATAGGTGTTCAGAAGTGCCAATAATTACATAGACAATTCTGTTATTTCACAAGAAGGAACAAAAAACTGCTCAATTTCCTTCAACTTTGCTGATTCTTCAAGACTGCAAAGGGTAAAAAGCAATGAAACTCCCAAAATATATTTTGGTTACCAACATCAGATAATAGGATACCCAGGGATCAAATCTGCTGAGTAAGAAAATGTCATTTTTATATAGTCACTTTTTAAAGTCAGTAAGTCCACAGAAAGAATAGAAATACATTTTCAAGTAGTTAAGAGAAAGAACTCCATCAAAGACTACATAATCTTGCTTTACACTGACAATTCATTGGCATATATGAAAACAAAATATTTAAAAAGACCTTGGCTCAAATTATCCTTTGTTCTTTCAGACTAAGTTAAGATTATGAGCAATACTCCCGCATCCCTCCTTATATTTAATCATTTCTTAGACTAAATGCAGACATTATTCTTTTCTGGCTGCAGGAATGGGACTCTCCCTCTGATACAAACTGAGTACTGGGGGATGGAAAAATTATTTCAAAGGTTTTTTTTGGCTGCCACATATATTAAAATAAAATATAAAAATTTAAACAAACTAGTAGCCAAGAGATATAAATCACCACTCTAAAAAGTTAAAGGGTGAGCCAATTAAAAAATAAAACAAAACCCTAAACACCCCCCTCCCCCCCCCACACTTTATCTAAAAATTGGAGTTATTATTGCTACAAATTCTCTATGTTTTCAGTTTGTTTACACAGTGCAGCAGTGACAGCACTTTAGGTCTCATCCCATTCCCCTTAAAATCAATTAAAGTCTTTCCATTGACTACAATAGGATTAGAATTGGGCACACAGCATATAGTCAGTGCCATTTTTCCAATTTAGTAGTCATTTTCCCATTGCTGTTTGGTTGTTCGCACAGAAACAGGGAAAAACATTTAAAAAAGGAAAAGGTAGAAAAGGTAGATTGCAGAAGTCACAAAAAGTTGCCAGGGGGTCTTCTAGGAATCTAGGGCAAGTAGAGTACCTGAAACTATTTATAATTAATGTTTAAAAACAGACAGACTTCATTTCAAGTTATGGCATTTTTTTTAAAAAAAAACAACCACCACCAACATGATACCACGAAACAAGGAAAGAACAGTTGCTTAAACTCTTCTTGACACTTTAAGAGGACAGACTAAAAGTATTACTCACTAGCATTTTATACCACCATTTCTCTGGTAGTTTCATCTATTTCTTCTAAACCTAAACTTTCATTAACAACAACAACATCATCATCATCTGTTTTTTGGTTGAAGAGACAACCTTCTCAACATGACCTGATGCTATGCTGCCTGAATCTCCAAACAGAGAGAAACAATAGTGCTGTGAGATGTGAACTTTCTCCATGTATTTAACTGGGATGTTCAAGGGAGACAGTCCTCAGAAAAATGTCTATGTAAAGTGGCACTTAACAGAGCCGTTCCCTGTACATTATTCCAAGTCATGCCTGCTGACTGGCAACAAACCTTTATTATATTTCACTTCTGTTAGTGCTACGGAACCAAAACACAGAAATGAAAAAGGGAGCCAGGTTCTCTTCTGGCTCATATATCAATAGAATTGTTAATAAAGTTCGAGTCAAAAAACCTTTATTGTAGGGCAGTGGCTCTCAAGCTTTCCAGACTACTGTACCCATTTCAGAAGTCTGATTTGTCTTGCAATACCAAGTTTCACTGCACTTAAAAACTACTTGTTTACAAAATCAAATTAAAAAGAAGTGTCACAGAACACTATTACTGAAATATTGATTACTTTCTCATTTCTACCATATAATTATAAAATAAATCAACTGGAACATAAATATCATACTTATACTTCAGTGTATAGTATATAGAGTAGTAAAAACAAGTCACTGTCTGTAAAAAATTTTAGTTTGTACTAACTTAGCTAGTGCTTTTTATATAGCCTGTTGTAAAACTAGGCAAATATCTAGGTGAGTTGATGCACCCCTGGAGGGCTTCTGCTTACCCTAGGGGTACACACACTCCTGGTTGAGAGAACCACAGTTGTAGGATATTAAATAGCCAGAGAACCCAGATTCAGATTCCAGACAATTTGTGGCATTTGACTGTTAAGAAAGAGGTTAAAACAATCCATTTGCCAACTAGCACATGGGGGGGGGGGGGCTTTAAATTACAGAATTTAAAGCTTTCCTTTAAAAAAGTTTCTAGTAAGTATGATTGTAAAGGAAATATTTGAAATGTGAATCAATGCAGTGCTGTCTTCCTTGGTGTACACAAACAGAGCTCCAGTAGGTCAGCTGCTTTTAATCTTAAAAAGTAACAGTGCAAATGAAATTAACTAAACTAGCAGCCATGAAACTGATCAAAACACAGTCCTCTGCACATTCCCCATCATAGCAGCCAAAAGTGAAGGAGAGGCAAATCAACATTAATTATGGATTATTTCAGCAGAAGCAGACAGTTGCTGTGGTACTGTGGACGGCAGTTAAATACCACAACTACCCTCCCGCATCTAACCACAGTTTTTCCTCGCTGTCCTAGGGTTTCAGTGGAGAAACTGACTTAGGCACATTTAGAACTGATGCTATTGCTGCTCTTTATTTGGCTATTTACACATGCAATTCCCTGATCTGCCCACACACAACTGCAGTAACTGTGTAGCCACACAAACACACCTACATTTTTTGAAAAATCTGTCTCTTAAAAGGTCATCTTTGGATTTCAGAATTAACACTTAACTGAGACAACTGGGATGGTTTACACTTCTTAGAGACATTTAAAGCTGTCTATGCTTGATTCACAATTGGAAACTTACATTTTTTGTAACCATATGGGTTATGAATTTATTTAAGGCTTACATTTTGCAGAATCTGCATTTGTCGTGGAGGCCAGATAAATATATCAAGTGTGACTGATGTCTGACAATTGTACGGGAGAATAAACCACCATTTCTTATAGATCTGCATCTTTAGAAGGATGCCTATTCAGTGTAACACTCTGAACAGACTAGATTTCTGTGTAGCTACAGAAAAGATACAGTTCTCCCTTCAAGCCTATCCTTAACGGGAGTTCTTAAAAATGTGTACTAGGACTAGTAAATGCAGGACATCAATCATTTCTCCAATTCAGACTACTTCCATCTTCAAATGATTACTGATGTGGTTCCAGGGTCAAACATTAATAACTTATGAATAACTGCCACGTACTTCCTGCTGATAGCAGTGCAGAACCCCAAGAGTCTTAGTTTATCTTTTGCCACAGGTGATTATCTTCTGGTTTAAAGACCAGTTCTATTTTAGTTTATCTGGAGCCAAGGAAGAGAAGGAGGGAGCTGGAGAACTAGTGTTAGGGTAGCAAGAGGTAGCTATATTTAAAAAGCTGTCACAAATAAATGATCAATCATTAAAACAGATTACTCACTAGTCAAGCTCAAATACAAGTGGTGTATGGAGTTCTTTTTAACAAAATCTCTTTGATAACCAACATACATGAACAGCAGTCCTGGCAACAGAAATCCTGCAAATGCAGTGACGGCATGCATCTGACACAAGTCATGTATAGCTTGGTCACCGCCATCCTAAAACAAAAACAACCCCCCTCCCTTCTCCACAGTAGAAGTTATGATCAGATACCTACTTTTAAAGCATCTATTAACTGAACTTTCTTGGCCAACAGCAGCTGATATTCTAGCTTTGGGTGGATTAGTTTTAATGTGTGGTTCACAGATACTTCATTTATATCTAGTAGGAACAAAAAAATAGCAATCAGATCAATACTTTTAATGCATTTCATGCATAAGAAGATAAAAGGAAGTAGAGGAGAAAAAAGATCTTACCATATGATATATTGAGATTAATTTTCCTTTTGGTGGCTTCTTTAGAGAGCACATCTTTTAGAATGGATATGGTAGAAATGTTGTCAGATTTGAAAAATCCCTCCCCTTTACTGCCAAAACAAAAAAAGATTTAAGAAGTAGAGTTAGGGCAGGCCAGTGCACTTGATTTCCATTTTAAAGTGATAAATAGGGCTTCCCCACCCTCTAGTCAGGGGATGAAGCACAACCTCCTTAGAGGCCATCCCTAAAGCTATTCCACAGACTAGCTATCAGAATATTTCATTCACTGATTTCATCACACTCGCTATCCAGAGCTCAATCTTGTCAATCTGGCTACACCATAAAACACCATTCTCTCAGACAGTCAGAAAACATAGGCTATTCTTATAGATTTCCTATGCCACAGAGGAAGCAGGGTTTGTTTATATGTGCGTGCGTGTGTGTGTGTGTGTATGTCAAAAATCTGGCACACAGTGTAGTATCTAGGATTCCTGACTTCTATTTAGCTATCTAAGTTATTACAGTGTCTCTGACACCATAATATGAGTGCCTAACAACACGGTCCAATATCACTATTCCCTCTAAGCTGTGTGTGTGTGCGCGCATGCACGCACACAGATCCTAAACCACGTGCACACGGCGAAACACCATGCGCACAAAAAATGAAGTACTACATTGGAGCCAGGCCAAAATATCAATTACAGGCAAGTTTTGACATTGTTCACCTGCCATCTATCAACAAAGCCAGATTCTACTAGCTGGCAAGGGGGGGGAAGGGAAAGGAGGGCAATGAATCATTCGTACCCCTTCCCGCCAGCATTTCAAATGTGGAACGTTGATCACGTCGGGACCATTGGCACCCATACATCTTGTAGTCTGTTCATTTGGCTGTGTGAAAATAAGTCAAAATGCCTGGCCACAGTTGCTAAGGAACTGCAAAGATTTCCCAGAAATGAACAAAGTAAGTGTTGTTTTCATGATTGAAATCTTTCAAAGGCATTGGACTTCATACATTTACCATTTTCCCGCATTTTTTTTTTTGAGGCTTTTTTTGCTATGCATAAACTTTTTGTATCCTGATCTGAATGATCTCCCGTTTGCCCTTTTGTCGAGTCACAATGTTAAGCGCATTGAAATATTAGCCATATAATAAAAGTATTAGTTTTAAATAAACCAATCTGGTAAAAAAAAATCAATCCCAAGATGTCACTGTCCAGAGGTCCAAAGCATAAAAGAACAGCAGCTTCATTTAAACCTGGATGGCTCGATAAGACTACAGAGACGATTACACCGAAGTCACATAGTGTAATGCTTGTTAAACTTTATGAAATATTCACATATGAGGAGGACAACGGAGTTGTTTGTGTATATTGTTGAGACTCCAGAGCTTTGGGAGAATTTTCAACAGGAAGAATGTGGAACAACGTATTGAAGCTGGATTTCTTAAAGCATCATCTGTCAAGTAAGTCTCATATAGATGGTGTAACAAGACTTAGAAACAAAAACCCTTCCTTACGGAGCAGATTGCTTAGCATGATTCTTGAAAGTCCAGCTGAAAAGCAGAGGAGGCAAATTAATCTTGAACGCAAGCGCTCAAACCCAGAATAAATGAAAGTACTTACTGACACTGTGTTGTTGGCTATTAAAACGAACAGCTCACTGCTTTCTGTTCAGGATATTAATGACCATATGGAAAAGTATGTGCGCATACCAGCGAGCTGGAGAAGTAAAAATTATGCTTTTGAATTTCTTGAAATTATCATCAACTGCATTGTGCAAAATGACCTCATGCATGAAATAGCATCGGCAACGTTTCATACTCTAGCTGTTGATGAAAGCACTGATATATCCATTAACAGATACTTGATACTCTACTTTAAATATAGATCCATAAATTCTGCAGACTATAAAAAACTTCGTCTGGTGGACTATTACGATTGTAAGAATGTGATGCTGTTTCAATAGTGTCTGCAATCAAAGAGTTTTATACAAAACACCAACTAGATTAATGAAAATGGTGATGTTCACATCTGATGGTGCCTTTGCGATGTTGGGCAAACCCAATGGCGTGGCAGCTCAGCTGAAACGTGATATTCCACACTTAGTCCAGCAACACTGCATTGCACGCCGGGAAGACTTGGGATTCCCGATGCATGGAAAGAGGTCAAACTGATAAGAGACATCGAAACCTTAATGAGAACTGTCTACACGGTGTTCTGTCAGTCATCCAGGATAAAATGCAAATTTCAGGAAATAGCAGATGCTTCTGAACATGAGTCAGTGGCCTTCAGGCCACTCAATGAAGTGTACAGGTTATCTGGGCACTTCGCACTTCGAGCAATTATTCGCAACTATAATCCTCTTATGGAATATATTGAGCAAGACAAAGATACTGATCCAGTTTCTAAATACTGCCACAAAAAGCTGAATACCATGGAATACTGAACAACATTAGAAGTTTTGAATGATGTTTTGTCGGCGCTGGCTTCACTATCCACGCTGCTCCAGAAACAGGGTCTTACACCTCTTGAAGCATTTCACCTTGCCCGAGGTAAACTGAACAAGATTAGAAGACAGCACCTTGCAGAGTCAGTCTCACAGAGCGACAAAGTTAAGGCTCTCTTAGATATGAGCTCTCAAGAAAATAATGAAATTGATATCAGTTCCATAATAACTTTCATAAACATCTTGTGTGCACATTTGGCAGACAGGTTTCCAGAGGGTGAAGTCCAGGAATGGTCATGATTGTGCAGCAATAGTGAAGTGTGACTTCAATTTTCAAATTCATCAGGTCAAATCTCTATGTTCAAAATACAAAGACTTTCTTGCTGAAGACATTGTTATAGTCAGTCAGCACAATGACTTCAAGTTTGCAGTAGCCAAAAGAATCAAAAGTCAATTGGTTTTAAGTTTCCCAGATATGGTGCTATTTGCTCACCAGAACGAACAGTTTCAGGGTCTTGAAAAGTTGATGGATATTGGAGGAACATTCTGAGCATCAAGTGCAGACTGTGATCGTGGCTTTAGCTTAATGAACACTCTAAAAAACAAACTACGGAATCGTTTACAAGTAGATCATTTGGACATGTGGATGTGTATTAAGTGTTACCAGCTGGATGGAGGACTGATAGATCTGGACAGAGTTTATATTGAATGGGCAAATGAAAAAGATCGCAGGGAAAGACAGTACGGTTAGTTTAGCAGTCTTTGACATTTCTACCAATCAGGAAATTAAAATGCATTTGTAATTACTATCTTATTCTTGGCTGATAATCATTTATTGATTTTTTAGGAAAATTTTAAATTTAAAAAGACTTTTTTTTAATTTATGATGTCTATCTGAAAGTCCATATAAACTGACACAATGGCATACTTATTAAATTGTCTTTATTATATGTTTATCAAAATCTTTTCCAACATGTGTATAGAATGAAAGGTGAAAGTGGACACCAATGGGCAGAAGCCTATGGACTGATAATGATCATGATTAATATGTACTCAATATATGCTCGTGATTGTCTATAAAAAAAAGATCATAAAGCATAATGCTTATAACTAACTTCTGTTTCATGAAGAATGGTTAAATTTCCTTTTTCTAAGTATTTAAAAATGACATTTATAAAATAACATGGTGTAAAACTATCATCACAAATTACAAATTAAAAAAAACTTTTTAAATGTATAAGCATGTTACTTGTTTCGGCACATTTGCCTCATGGTGCACAAATCTGAACTCTGCTTCAAAAATTTGCACAGAAGAAATGTTTTATGCACGCAGCCTGTCAAAAATTAGAGGGAACATTGCCCAATATCAGTCTCACTTTACATGAAAAAGAGTAGAAAGCGTTTTGACTTTCTCACATTAATTTATAAGCATTTCTTATTGTAATCCAAGATTAAGTTGGAATCTATATAATTAGAGTAATAGTAATTAATGTTTCCAGCTTTTACAAGTTGATTATAAAGCAAACGATATCTGCTAGCTGAAACAGCACATGGATTCATTTACAGATAACAGAGAATATCATTCCTAACACTGAAAATAAACATTTCTGTAATGGAAGCTGCAGAAAGAGGACCATTTTTTTCAGCTTGAGGCTTTATCACATGCTTTTTTCTTAGGAAGATTAAACTCCCATTAAAACTATAATGATTAGAGCATATTTTACTTGAGGGAGAGAGGAACTCTCTAGTGATTTAGCTTCCTTTACTGAAAAAAGGAAAAAAAATAAAGTTACAAACCAGCATGTGCGCTAAGATAGTTTTGCTATACTTGTTAGGCAGGCACTTACATTTGCGAAAAAGGAACGCTGAATTTGTCTCTCTCACAGCAAACAGTTTGCTAAAGACACAAGTTACAAAGCCAAATACATTAAGGCTTCCCTGTTTAGCAATGCTCAGTTATCTCACCCTTAAAAAATACTACATTTTGAAGGATCATCTAATTACTGCGTAATACGTACTAAGGATCAAATCTGACAATCCTCGTGTAAGTAAAGTTCTCATTGACTTGAAAGGAAGTTTGCCTGAATAAGCACTGTAGGATTTGATTGAGGCTAGTATTCAGAATGGACACATCTAGGGTGAAGATATGGAAAAGAGAAGACTCTGTTCCATGGCAGGATATTTTGATAATCCTGGACATATGGAATTATTCACCCTGTCCTCTCCATGGGGGTTTCACAAGAAATGGGTTACCCACAAGGACTGGGTGACAAACAGGGCAAAAATTATTGTCTGCTATAATACATCTTAACAGGAAACAAGCTGCGTCTTCAAGGAAGCATTGCCAAGGTATATTGCATCTACACAGATTACTCTGGCTTCTGGCAACTCTCCCAAGATCCTCAGATTTCAGGGGCTGAATTCTTTTCCTGTTTCACAGGATGGAGGAATGCAAACTGTTTTTTTCCCCCCTGCCCTAAAATAAACAACCAGATGAAAACTCTGATTGCAGTCCCCCTCCATAAAAAAAGCTTATTTAGAGGACAATTTAGCTCTATTTTTAACCAAAACATGCTTCAGCAATCATACTTGATTTTACCTGTAAGTACTTTCAAGCTGTGTATCCAGGAAGGTGTTCTGAAAGTAGAAAGTAACACTATCGCCTATAGGAGTTTTTTCTGGAACTTCAGGCAAGCAAAACACAACCCAGGAGTGAATTTCAGCAAAACTGAAGTGGCCTTTGAGCATCAGTGTGTTCATGGGTCTATAGTATTTTGAATACAGAAAGAAGATGGGAATTAGTTATTTATGAGCAGTACTGATTCTGCAATAGCCATGCAATTGAAGACAAATTTTATTTTTCATATGGCATGTCTTCTGCCCTTTAAGCCTCAAAACATGAGTTTTCACTGACTTCTAGCAAAGTCCTAACTAATTCAGGCTTCCTGCACCCTGATATATATTCTGAAAATTGCAATCAGAATTCAGTAGTATTCTCTGATGAATTCAACACAAAATCGTGTGTGTGTGTGTGTGTGTGTGTGTGTGTGTGTGTGTGTGTGTGTGTGTGTGTGTTACTTGTTTGGCATTTTAAAAACCAAAGCAGGCTGTGGTTGGGGTGATCAACTGACAGTGCAGAAAATCAGAGTATTAGAAACACTCTCCTGAGTCTCCTGTTCTCTAAACCAGAGATATGCAAGTACTTTGCAGAGGTAATACATGTGAAATAGGCATAATCGAAAGAATAGGAAACCTTTCCCATGAGCATCTCAAGCAAATGAATCAAGAAGGAGTAAACGCAGTTGGTCTAGTTCACTGGGATTCTACTTTCCTACAGTCCTTTTTAAAAGAATGCAATAACAGAGAGATTAAGTATAACGGGATAAAATGGCAGCCTCACAACAGAGGAATAAAAGGCAAACAAGAAACCTGGACCAGTTTTTGGGCTCAGCTAGATATGGGAGGGCACTATTTGTTTTAAAAAAAAACAAACAAAAACACACCATAGAATAGACTTGCAATGCTGAGTATTACAATCAGCTGCTAAAATGATTACTGCAGGTTATGCAGTCAACTCAGTTTCAATTGGATTGAACCTATTTTTGAAGAAGTATTGCTCTCTCTTTATAAATACCTGTCATGATCAATAAAGTGAGTTCTTTGATGAAGTGAAAGTGGTTTAATCTGATATTGACAAAGTTGGCAGGTTTTCGGTTGAATTCTTGGTGTTACATATGCTTGCAGTGTCCCATACTGGCCTTCAATTGATCGAATCTACATCAATAAACATAACAAAGAGGAGAGGAAAAAAAAATAATGAATTTACCAGAATTAAATTTTTTTTTCTTTTTTAAACTACAGTAACTAAGTGATCCAATTAACAGTACTCCTATAAAAGGGGAAAATCTAATTTTTTGAAACTAGATGGAACAGCATTCAACAAGAAACTGCTAGAATTGGCACAGATTTATTACAGAGGAAAAGAAAATCTATTTGCTTTGATTCTGACTGCCCAAAGACTAAAGACTTTGTCCGGCCACTCCTAATCCTTTGGAGTTACTGTACAAGTTCTTATAGAATTTATGCTATGTAAGATGATGACATAAGGCATGTCATTCTACACTTAAAACTACTCCAAAATGACCACCTCAATAGCACCCACCTCTTCACAACAAGCAAAATCCTTCAGCTCCCCTAAAACAAGATTTTAAAAAAAGAAATGGGTCTATATCCTCAGCTGCAGTTAGGGAACACTAAGAAAAGTGGAGTGTGCAAAAGAGGCTTTGAGCCAGTTTTGCACTCACCCCCATCCCAAACCTCACTATACATCAACCCAGTCCTGTATACTTTAATTTGTTGTCTACATTGCTCTAACATGTACCAGTTGTCAACAGTTCCAATGGAATTGCCAAGGCACGGGGATATACTATCCACTGCCCCTTCACAGGCCACAAGGGTGGAGCAAGGCATAAGGTTCTACTAAGATGGCTTTATACCATCTGAATGAAGGATGGCATAGTGGCTGGCACATTAGACCTGCATTCAGGAAAGTCTGGTTTAACTCCAAGCTCAGGCACATGCTTAAATGATTTACACAAAGTTACAAGGAACTTACCCTGTTACAGGGGGAGTACTGAGGTACATGGATATTGTGAGGATAAAGGAGCCAATCCAAAACCCACTGAAGTCAACAGATAGACTCCCATTGAAGTCAATGGGCTTTGACTCAAGTCTCAAAATCCATAACTGAGTGCCTCACAAGCAGTCAGATATTGTGACAAAAGCCATAGAAGTACTTGAATACAGGGGCGGCTCCAGGCCCCAGCACGCCAAGAGCGTGCTTGGGGCGGCAAGCCGCGGGGGGCACTCTGCCGGCGCCGGGAGGGCGGCAGGCAGGCTGCCTTTGGAGGGTCCGCTGGTCCCATGGCTTCAGTGGACCTCCCGCAGGCATGCCTGCAGAGGGTCCGCTGGTCCTGCGACTTTGGTGGAAGCCGAAGCCGCGGGACCAGCGGACCCTCCGCAGGCAAACCGCCGGAGGCAGCCTGCCTGCCTGCCATGCTTGGGGTGGCAAAATCCCTAGAGCCGCCCCTGCTTGAATACAAAGATTCTCTTTATGCAGGGAAGGTCCTCTTGTGGTCATTTTTAGGGCAGCCTTGCACCAATGGAGTGGCAGAAAGCTTCCTTAGAAGGAGAGGATCCAGCCCACAGTGTTTATTAGAAGAAAAAACAAAAAATATCTCCAAAAGGACAGAGGAAAGGACTGTCAAGTAATTATATTAGAATATGTGGCAAAAGAGAAGATAATTTAAGAATGGCAATTCAGAAACTCCGCTCCTCAGGTACAACTGATGTTTCTGTTGTAAGAGTAACGCTCATCTGTGCAGGAGACAAAACTCGCTTGGGGGCCAGTTCAAGATGGTGGAATGAACTCACACAAGAACCAAGCACCAACACAATCCTCACCATCTTCCACTCCAAGTCCAAGGTGCACTTCTTAGAATGTGCCTTTCTTACGAACACATAGCAGTGTGTACATTTCAACAAAAAAACCACTATACTTCACATATAATTCTTTCCCTGGCCCCCGTGTATGAATGAAAAAGTACAAATTACATGTGACAGTCATGTCACTTAATGCACTCTTGGAAGGTGCTTATATATTACAATAATATGGGTAGTACAAGAATTTATATAAAACCGAATAGATACATCACATCAGAATCTAAGAGTGATATAAATGATAATTAAAATATATTGATGACATCTAGCTAACAGGTTACAATCCACATCTGATATAAATGTGTGCTGGAACATTAGTAAGGAGGTAGCAAATACATAAATCCTTTAATTGTGGTGTAGAAATCTCTATTCTTAATTTGTAAATGCAGTCAGTTAATATATTCTGTTTTATAATACAACAATAACACCCAGCTCTTTGTATAGTCCTTTTCATCAAATAGCAAGGCACTTTACAAAAGGCGAGCCATAACATTATCTCCATTTTACTGATGGGGAAACTGAGGCACAGAGGAAGTGACTTATCCAAGATCACCCAGCAGGCCTATAGTAGAGCTGAGAGTAGACGCCAGGTCTTTTGAATCCCAGTCTAGTTTATCATCAGCTAGGTCAGTGTTGTCTCCTCACTAAAAATATTTTAAAAACTGTGTAATGTACACTTAAAAAAATCACTGGAGATAAATACTTTTTGCTTAGAATCTCAAACAGAAAAATTGTAAATAAATATTAAACTTACAAGGCTGCAATGGTGAGTAATTCTGTCAAGAAAAAGACTAAAGAATAAGTGACTGCCTGATAGATCATCTCTTCTCCTGAAGATCATCTTATCTGTGAGCTCTCATCTTTCCCATGGCAGCTACAGAACTTTGTGAATTTCCCAGGTCACTGAGCACATAAGCTGCTGGTCAGTAGTCCCACTGATGAGGCTATTCACCTTCAAGTTAAGCAGATGATCTTTTTCTTGCTTTTAGTGACACTTTTGACATTGTCCTATATGACATTCTCTTAAGCAAACTAGGGAAATATGGTCTAGATTAAACTACTATAAAGCGAATGCACCACTGGTTGAAAAAAACATACCCAGAGTAGTTGTCTGTGGTTCATTATCAAACTGGGAGATGTATCTAGTGGGGCTGGAGGGGTGGGGTGTCTGTCACTATTCAACCTTTTCATTAATGGCTTAGATAAAGGAGAGTATGCTTATAAAAAATTGCACGACACCAAGCTGGAAGGGGTTGCAAGCACTCTGGAGGACAGGATTAGAATTCAAAATGACCTTGACAAATTGGAGAATTGGTCTGAATTCAACTAAGATGAAATTTAATAAAGCTGAGTGCAAGGTACTACACTTAAGAAAAATCAAATGCAGAAATACAAAATGGAGAATAATTGTCCAGGTGGTGGTACTTCTGAAAAGAAACTAGGGGTTATAGTTGGAGCCCTGTATGGATTCAAAATTTGTATCCGCATCCATTCTGTTATCCACAAACAGTGTCTGTGGAGATCCGCAGATTTGAAGTGGATATTCACAGATTTGCATTACAAATTGACTATGAGTCAACAATGTGATGCACTTGTGAAAAAGGCTAGTGTCTTTCTGGGGTGAATTAACAGGAGTGCCATATGCCAGACACAGGAGCTAACTATCCCACTTTGCTTGGCATTGGTGAGGCCGCAACTGGAGTACGGTGTCTAATTCTGAATGCCACACTTCAGAGAAGATGTGGACAAACCAGAGAGTGACAAGAGGAAAGCAACAAAAAAAAAATGATGAAAGAAAACCTCACCTATGAAGATAAGTTGAAAAAAACTGGTCATGTTTAGTCTTGAGACAAGACAACTAAATGGGCACCCAACAAAAGTCTTGAAGTATGTTAAAGTTGTTATAAAGAGGACAATGATCAACTGTTCTCCATGTAGAGCAAGAAGTAATTGGCTTAATATGCAGCAAGGGAGATTTCAGTCAGATATTAGGAAAGGGGTAGCTAAGCTCTGGAACACTGAAGGAGTTTGTGGAAACCCCATCATGGAGATTTCTGAAGAATAGATTAGACCGGAGTAGACAACCTATGGCACGGTTGCCGAAGGCGGCACGCGAGCTGATTTTTAGTGGCACTCACACTGCCCAGGTCCTGGCCACTAGTCTGGGGGGCTCTGCATTTTAATTTAGTTTTAAGAAGCTTCATTTAAACATTTAAAAAACCTTATTTACTTTAAATACAACACTAATTTAGTTATATATTATAGACTTTTAGAAAGAGACCTTCTAAAAATGTTAAAATGTATTACTGGCATGCAAAACCTTAAATTAGAGTGAATAAATGAAGACTCGGCACACCACTTCTAAAAGGCTGCCGACCCCTGGATTAGACAAACACCGCTCAGGGATCATCTATGTTTCCTTGGTCCTGCCTCAATGCAGAGGGCTGGACTAGGTTACTTCTTGACATTCCTTCTAGTCTTACATTTCTATAGTTCTATGAATAGTTTAAGATTAAAAAAAAAAATCAAACTATGCATTTGATTTTACAAGTATGTAAATATATAGTCAAGCTTTAAAACTGAATTAATTTCTATTCCAAAATCTGAAACATTCTCCCCTTCTTGTTTCTAACTTCTGTTTCCTGGCACTTCTCTCCTTGCTTCATCCTTTTTGAAGTTACTCAGAGAAAGTCTCTGTTTCTAGACTCATTGGTGATTTTTTGACTCCTCTTTTTTTTTTCAAAATCAGAAGTCCTTAAACAAGGATGCTATGCTTTCTCTCCCACACCACCCCACTTCTCTTCAGTGGCTTCTAGAGGCATCCAAGGTGAATATTTGTACAAGTAGCTATAAAGCAGGAGTTCTCATCGGCATCATGCAAGTGACCAAAAATTTCTCAGTGAGCAACCAGTGGTCTGAAGACTACCATATAAGAATCGCTGGACTAGTCATTTGCTCAAGTTAACACATTCAACCCACTCATTCAACCTGTGTGCACAAAAGCACACTTATTTACATTTCTTAGATAAAACACATTTCTTAGATAAAGCACATTTTTGAAAACTACAAGAAAATATTTTGTAGCATCTTTACCTTAAGCTCCAGTCTAGTAGTATTTGCTTGGCAGCGGTAAGTGGCAAGGAGAAAGTTGCTGTTTGGCTGTGAACAATTCAAAATGAAAAACAAAATAAATAAAAAATATTTCTGAATTCATAAAAGTTTTATCATCAAAACTTTAGCAGCATAGTAACAGTTTTTGCTATCTATGAAAAACGGTTACATGAAAAGTAAACACAAGTGAAATCCTGGTTCCACTGAAGTCAATGGAAAAACTGCCATTGACTTCAGTAGGGCCAGAATTTCACCCCATATTGTGTTAGTAAATACCAGCTCTCTATAAAGATAAAAAATATGAAATCTATTGAACTCTTTGTTAAAACTGAAAAGAAGAATATATCTGAAAACTCCATTCTGCATAATTAAAAGATACAATGATCTACCAGTTTCCCTGATACTGACTCAGCCCAGGATCTGACTAGCTAAATTATTCTAATTATGCAAAGAAAAATTAGTCAGAAAACACACTGTAGGCTAAACCAACATTAGCCATAGTAATGATCATAGAGAATGATTAAGAAACTCAAAGGTTAATTTCTGTAATCTTAAGGATAAACCTTTGATGTGCCAAATTAGTCACTAACAAACCAAAAATATTTAGAAGACAATTGTGAAAAAAAAGAGAGATTTCAAAAGATCTTCATAATGCTAATTTCATTTCTAAAATTATTTTTTAAGAAAACAGTATGTGTAAAAATAATGTATTTAGTCAAACATGAGAATATCTGGAATATAGCATTTTCATGATGCCAATTTTACATTTTAAAGATATACAGTAAGTACAGACGAATCGCATCATATGCGCCTTTAACTAATGCAAGCCAACTACTTCATCTGGTGCTCAACTGAAAAAAGAAGAGATCTGTTCCAATGCTGGAGGAAAAACTGGCTGTGTTGGACTTATTGAGAGACAGTATGTCGGTCTCCAACGTGGTGCATAAATATGGCCGCAACGAATGTAGCATCGTGCCATCAAGATTCGAGAGAGAAATTCGTCAAGCCATGGCATCATGTGCTCCAATAATAACTGCTAAAGTGACGAACCAGGTGCGTGATAAGACTTTAGTGAAGACTGAAAAGGCATTAAAACTTATGGCTGGAAGACATGAACCGTAAACGCATGCCTATCGATGGCAATACGTTGCGAGAAAAGGCTCTTAGCCTCTACATGTTTTCAAACTTCTTACTGAAGAGGGACAGACTTCTGATGAGAAGAAATTCAAAGCCAGCCAAAGTTGGCTTAACAGTTTTAGGAACCGCTTCAACCTCAAAAACGTGCCGACTACTGGTGAAGTTGCATCTGTCAATGAAGAGGCAGCAAAAGCCTACCCCAAACAATTAAAGAAAATCATAGAAGAAAACAGCTATCTTCTGGAATAAGTTTTTAATGCTGACGAGACTGGGCTCTTCTGGAAAAAAATGCCCAACCACACTTACATTTCGAAATCAGAAAGACAAGCCCCTGGCTTCAAAGCAGCTGAAGACCGTGTGACTGTACTGTTTTGAGGCAATGCAGCTGGGCATTTAATAAAGCCAGGCTTGCTCTACAGTGCTGTAAATCCCCAGGCCCTAAAAGGCAGAACAAAAATCTCCTGCCTGCGTTCTGGCAATCATATAAAAAGGCTTGGGTGACGGCAGCATTATTTCTGGATTGGTTTCAGAAGTGTTTCATTCCAGAGATCAAGCGGTACCTCGAAGAGAAAGGACTTGACTTTAAAGTGTTGCTGATCGTAGACAACGCTCCTGGCCACTCAGCGGCACTCCGGTTTGCACATAACAACACTGAAATCGTCTTTCTCCCCACCCAATACCACCTCCATCCTCCAACCTCTCGACCAAGGCATGATTAGCTGTTCCAAGGCCACAAACACAAGGCTTACGTTCTCACAGATGGATACATAGCGCTATGGATGCTGATCCCAATCTTAATGTGATGGAGTGTTGGAAGTCCTTCAACATTGCCGATTGCAACACTTCTATTAAACAGGCAATGGATGCAATCAAGCCTGAAAGAGTCAATGCATGTTGGCGAAACCTATAGAAAGAATGTGTAAATGATTTTAAGGGTTTCCCGACCATCGACAACGAAGTGAAATGCATTGTTCAGGAGGCCAGGCAAGTGGGTGGTGAAGGCTTCGTCGACATCCTTGAGGAAGAAACTGAAGAATTAATTGAGAGCCATAGAGAAACATTGACTAACGAAGAGTTAGAGGAACTGATAAAATCATCTACAAAAGATGAAGATGACGATGACGAACAGGAAGAGCCAGCAAGTTGGAATCTTCATAAATGTTTTGCTGCTTGGAACACTTCAGCACACCTGAATGATTTAATTTCTGAATACGATCCCTCTATGGAACGAAGCCTTAAAATCATCAAGAAATGTTTGAGCATCTCAAGAGACAACAGCAACAGTTGCCGATCACCATGTTTTTCAAAGAAAAACAACCAGCAGCAGATGAGCCTAAGCAATCAACTTCTCAAGCTGAACCAGAGCCAACCACTTCGTCTATGACTTGCTCTCAGTCACCCAAGCTCTCTGACACCTCTGTGTCCTGGATCGACATCAAGCCCCAACGACCCCTGTAATTACCCCCGTAATTAAAAATACAGTACTGTAAAATTATATTTTGCATATGTACTCTATTATATACTCCACATTACTATATACATTATACATTTATACATATTACTGTACAGGGCTGTATATACAAAACCATGTACAGTATATAGTACTGTGCTTTATGTGTGATTTAAGGGATTTTCAAGGGTAATTTTGACTATACGCTATTTTCCCCTTAAGCGCTGACTTTAGAACCTAACCCCCATGTACGATGCGAATCGCCTGTATAAATAGTGCTCTTTGCCTAATAACTTTCAGTAAAGAAATATACTGGACCAAAAGTTGATGTCTATTATACTACCTGCAAAACTGGATTTTCCCAAACCTCCTCCCTCCCAACATTTTATTCAGTTTCAGCCATTAAATAAATTATTCTAACTCCTAGGACTTTAAAGTATGAATCTACAAATCCAAATTCTAATATAGAGCAGTTAACAGCTTTCATCCAGTAGTCTCTATACAAGTATGACCATTAACTAATATCTTTACCTTTTTGTGTTACTTACTTCAGAATCACAGCCACTAAAACTAACAACAGCAGAATTTTTATCCACATCCAGTAGGTCTATTGGGACATCACTCTGTGCAGAACATTAAAGGGAAGAGGTGGGGGAAAAAAAAGCATAAACTTCTGAATAGTTTCTAGTGTATATATCCTCTAATTATAATAAATTATATTAGTGAGGAAGATGCAATATAATTGTTTGATAATCTTAATTTGAGAAGGGTAAAAGAGTAAACAGATGTTTAGCATATTGGTTAAATTGAAATCCCAGGACAATTTGGAGATATTTATCTTCTAAGTCTATCTTATTTGTGATGTTTTAAACTTCATCTTGTAACTGGAGATTTGTTCTAATATTAGCTAATGTAAGATGTATACCTTTGAAAAGATAAATAGAATAGCAAATGCATTAATTTCGTGACTGTTATGCACAGACTACTAAATCTCATTTGGAAATAAAGTATCAGAACAGATCTGCATAAACTGCCTTTTTACTTTTTAAAATACTTTTTAAAAGTTGAACACAATTTTTTTGCTCTAGATTTGTTTCACCTGCTTTGAAGTGAGAACAGCCAGTATTTTGATACAGGAATGATGTCCTCTGGTTGAAATGCTATTTTTGTATCTCCATATACAATTCTGTGAGCAACAATATCCCACTGCTTCCAATGGAACAACAGCATTGTTGCATTGTCCAGTGTATAATGCTACTTTAGAACTCTAAAGCTGGTTTACACTTAAAACTTAGGTCAACATAGCTATGTCAGTCAGGGGTGTGAAAGATCCATGCCCCAACTGACATAACTAGGCCTACCGTTACCCCAGTGTAAGAGGAAGCTAGGTTGATAGAAAACTGCTCAGGACTGGCCTACACTGAAAACTTACACAAGCATAGCTATTTTTCTCAGGTGTGTAAAAAATTGACACCCAGAGATACGTAGCTATGCCAACCTAGCCCCAGTATAGACAGTGCAAGATCGACAGAAGAATTCTTCTGTCAACTTAGCTACCACCTCTTGGGGACGTGGAATAACTACAGTGACAGGAGAATCCCTCCAATTGTAGTGAGTGTCTGTGCTGAAGTAATACAGGGACACTGCTGCTCCGCAGCAGCTATGCCACTGTAGCATTTTAAGTGTAGATGTAGCCTTTCAGTGTAGATCGCATCTACACTGCGGGGTTATGCCAACATAGCTATGCTAGTGTAGTCCCTATAACGTAGACAAACGCTAACCTCTGCATTAAATTCAAGTATAAATCAATTAAGTTTAGCATTTAGTCATGATGCAGCTGAGGCTATCTCTATACTAAAAACACTACAGAAGCACAGCTGCAGCTGTGCCAGTGTAGTGCTTCAGTGTAGACACTACCTAAGCCAGTAGGAGAACCCTCTCACTGCTGTAGGTAATCCACCACCCTGGAAGGCAGTAGCTAGATTGATGGAAGAATTCTTCTGTTGACCTAGCGCTGTCTATACTAGAGGTTAGGGTGACATAGCTACGTCTTTCAGTGGTGTGGATTTTCTACAGTGCTGAGAGACATAGCTATGCCAGTGTAAGTCTATAGTGTAGACCAGCCCTGATTCAGAGGTGCCATTAGAGTGCAGACAACATTCAGCAAATTAGGTTCCATTTGATGAGTCAACCTATCAAAGAAGATGTTTCCACCAGACACCAATGAAAAACAGTCATATCATTGTGTGTATGTTTTTTTAAAAAAACCTGGCCAGCTTACCTATATTCAACTTCCCCTTAGCAAACACTTTATACAATTTTTCTCCCTGTATATGCCTCAAAGCTAGTTACCTTGGTATCTTCTCCTTCAACTGTTAAAGATAACATTCACTCCAGCTGATGTGATAGAAGGAATAACTAATTTAAAATGTCAAGTATCAGAGGGGTAGCCGTGTTAGTCTGGATCTGTAAAAGCAGCAAAGAGTCCTGTGGCACCTTATAGACTAACAGACATATTGGAGCATGAGCTTTCGTGGGCGAATACCCACTTCGTCGGATGCATGTATTCACTCATGAAAGCTCATGCTCCAATACATCTGTTAGTCTATAAGGTGCCACAGGACTCTCTGCTAATTTAAGATGATTGTAGATGGGAAAAATATTTAGAAACAGCTATGTACAAATCAGATTTTCTTCTACATAATTACATCCTATCATCCTCCGCACCTGCAGGAACAGTAATTACTACAAGTGAACCTCACCTCAAGTAATGATTTTTAAAAAAAGGAAAGGTGTATTTTGATAAGAATGTTCTAAAACAAATTAGATTTTTAAATTTAGAGGAATCATTTCCACTGAAGACTCAGCAAAAGCAGAACCAGTTATAAGGTGAAATCCCAGTCCTACTGACATTAATAGGAGTTTTGCTACTGACTTCAACAAGGCCAGCATTTCACCCATAGAGTATTCCAAGAGCAACAGAAGATTCTGCTTTTGCCAAGTGCCTGAGAAAAAGAGAGAGGACCAGAACACAAACAAACCTTGTTTTTGTTTTCTTTTGACAAACTGGCCCTCCTTTTGGAAGGGAGTCTAGCCTCACCACAGTCATACTTCAAATTCATGCTTTTACAAACTAGGATTGCATCCTGTGATCTAATCCAGGTTGACGCACCGTTATAACCCTGCCAAATCCCAGGAGGCCAACCCAAGCAGATCATATGGTAGGACTGTGACCTATAATGTTCTAATTCAACTTGGTCAGTACCTAGGACACCAAAGTGACCTACAGAACACCAACGTATCACAATTCAGTACGAACACCAGATTCAAGATTCTGAATAATATTTTTTAATATATTTGCTACATTTATTAAAAAAAGTGAAGCTCAAGAGTAAACCCAGAAGTTCCACATCAGCCTGCTGATAATTGTATGCCATATGTCTGAGTTTTATTTTAGCATAAAAATATGATCTTCCATGACATTAAAAAAGTGTTTAAATTCCAGCTGTTCTTTAAGAGCACATGGAAAGTTTACAAAACAGTATTTTTTTCAATAAGATACAAACTGCAGTTCTGTCTTATAATAATTTAGATATTTATAAAACCTGTATTTCAATGTGGTTCTGAACCAGTATTAAAACAAACTGAAAGAGGCTTTTAGCATTAAAGTAGCCCTTTAAAACTGAACTTGTCAAATTAAAAAAAATATATTAATTCAGTAAGCAACAACCAGTTAACAGTGTTCTGGATCAAAAAACAAATGTTACAATTTTCTTCATTTTTTAGTTTTAAAGTCAGACATTTTTGTTAAGATTCTAAGTCTTAAAACATCACTTACCTGTACCAAGACATTATCTATTGCTGTCTGCACTTCTAAGATAAGACTGTAGCTGGCATCATCCTTATTTAATGTAAACTTGTCATTCACACTAAATGCAGGTACTGCTGAAAGAGCAGTACTGGACCGAGAAGACTGCTGGTATTTTTCACGTTCTTGCAATACCTTTATCTGTAAATGTTCCAACTCATTCCTAAGAAAGAAAAACTGTCAGATGTAAAAATAAAATCCTGAAGGTAACTTTTTCACAGAGCTGCCCTAGAAACTCAATCCACTGTTTCCGTAAAGTGACTCTTCCTTATTTTTTTTCCAGATAGGACACAAAGGAATATAGTCTCCAACCACCCTTCCACAGATATCATATGGCAAAGCATTTTTTTTCCAAACATCATCTAAATTACAAAATAAGGAAATGCACGTTACAATATATTTTTCCTTTTAAGATTAGAGAGATTTCAAGAGGATATAGGAAGGAGGACAAAATTTCCTCCAACAATAAACTCCTGATGTGAAATCTCAATGACCACTACATATTAATATTCAGTATCCTCCTTTGATAACACGTGAAATATTGTTACTGCTTTTGGATCTACGCAGCTGCTCAAAGTTTGGGGCCTTAGGGATGTCCCACTTGGGAGCAGAACTTAACAGTGGAGTCTGGTGATTTCTTGTTTATTTACAAGGAATGTACAAAATCCTGCTTCTCTGAATGCAGGAGGGACCAAAATCAAAAGAAGCCATTTTGTAGCTTACAAGCCCAAGCTTTGTTCAGCCAGCACCCCTGACCCAAACCTCTCTCTAGATTTCTTCAGGGTTGCACTGTGCTTACAGGCTACTGTTCGGCTTTCTTACTCTGTCCTTTTTTACTCTTACCTTCTTACACACATGCACACACACACGCACACCCCTTATCCAAGTAAGGACTCAAAGGCTCCCTGCCCAGTCAGTTCAAAACTTCTGGGTAGTTTCATACCCCCTTTTGTTTTAGGTGGGTGGCTGTGATTAACTTACGCTGATAGTTAAATTAATTGAAGGGTATGTTGTGACAGACAATATCCCTATGTTCTTCCTTTTTACAAAACTATGACAAATGTTGTACAAAGTATGCCTTGCGAGGTATCATTTGAGAACTCATAATCTGCTGAATATTACTGTCCTGGTAAAATATGTATGGCAACATTGTAAGTAAAGTTACAAGATTCTACTGTATAACATTGCTGTGACACGTTTCAAAGTTAGATAAACAGGCCCAAACCATTTTTTCAGAATATGCAAAAAAGACCAACTGTCATTGCGACCAGGTAGTGTAGTAGGGCAATGTGAAAGCAAATCGAAGAGTGAAACTGACTATACAATGTGCTGTGCGGTGTTGTTGTGGGAAGAGAACTCCCTCTTCTGGCCTTCAAACAACCCCCCAACCTCATCATCAGATGCAAGCTCCCCACAGACGAGAACACACCAACTCAAAGTGGCACCAGACCCTGCCAGAAAAACTGATGCAAAACCTGCAGCCATATCTCCACTGCTAAAATGATCAACACCCTTCTATCAACACACCTTTCAAGATCCCTGGGTCCTACACATGCATATAACAACATGTGGTGTACCTCAGCCAGTGCACTAAATGCCTCATAACAAGTATGTGGATGAAACCAATTACTATTCTCTTGAATGAGCTCACATACAAGAAAACAATAAAAGACAAAACACAAGGCGATCATTCCTATTTGACCTATCAGCCTCATCCTCAAAGGAAACTTGCACAATACTTTCAAAAGATGAGCCTGGGCACTTAAATTCATAACTTTGCTAGACACTAAGAATCATGGCTTTAAGGAAAACACTGGATTTATGGTTTATTACAACAATCTGTAACCCACTAACCCTCCTTTTTATCCTAAAACGCCAGAGCAACAGGCCACTTCACCTTGAACAGTCCCTTAGAATAGGTGCTAAACTACCTATTCCATCTTGTATTTAGCTGTGACACTCTCAGTACCTAGCCCAGACCGGAAGAAGAACTCTCTGTAGTTCTAAAGCAGTGGTTTTCAAACTTTTGTACTGGCGACCCCTTTCACATAGCAAGCCTCTGAGTGCGACCCCCCTAATTAATTAAAAATACTTTTAAATATATTTAACACCATTCTAAATGTTGGAGGCAAAGCACGGTTTGGGGTAGAAGCTGACGGCTCACAACCCCCTCCCCATGTAATAACCTCACGACCTCCTGAGGTGTCCCGACCCCCAGTTTGAGAACCCCTGCTCTAAAGCTTGTCTCTCTCAGCAACAGAAGTCAGTCCAAAAAAAGATATTATCTCATCCACTGTCTCTCTCTCTATATGTTATGCCATATGCAAAAAATAAACACACTGTAAATACCATACATATTTTCACCTTTACAAATTTCTAGCCGTTTTGGTAGTTCCAGAGGTAGCACAAAAGTATGCATCACAAGCTGATAGCATTACTTTCATTTCCAGGGGATTATTCCCCCAGATCACCACAGTTTTAAACATAGGTCACATTTTAGACTTAGCCTTCTTTACAATTTTCCTTTATTTAAGCTACCTTAAGGATGAAATCTTGTTCTGCATCTCTTGGCTTATCTTTAGTTCTTCACCAGATCCGCCTTCCCTATGGACAGGCTCTGTAGTCAGTCCTGTCACCCATCCTGAAAGAAACATACAAAGAACTATGAAATATTCCTTATAAAGTACAAACAAGAAAGCATTTGAAAAGTCCTAACTGAGCCACACCGCCTTAACACTGTAGAACGTAAGAGGCAGAGTTGTCCAGAAGACAGGCAGTCAAGGTGTGGGCTCTATTCCCAGTTTTGATACCGATTCAGAACAGTGGGGTTGGGCACGGATTTTCAGAGTTGAGCAATTTTGAGATCTGATGAAAAGTGCTAATAATGTGCTAATTAATTGTTGTATTACTTAATGTTGATCCTCTAACAGAGGTTCCTATGACACCACAGATAGTTTGTTTTTAAGGATAAAAACGCAGTAAAGTGTTGTATAATGGACCAAGTAGGTGGCTCAGCATAGGAACATATACATCTGTTTCTATATCTCTTTTAAATCAGTAGTGTTTTGCTTCATTTCACCATGGCACTTGATTTGGCTTTGTCTTGACACCACAACTATGTTTATGTGGATTTGAATGGTTTCTAGACCTTTTCAATGATTTCAGCCCCTTTAAAGGGGGAATAGTGACACAGTATTGTTACAAAATATACCATGAAAACTAATGTACACATCCAGTACAGTAGACGCTTGTTTGCAGCAACACCTTGTAATTGCAAATGCTGCTTATGAGCAAAATTTCCCCTGGGAATACTTTCCCTACTGTGAATTGTTGATACTCCCCATACCGGCAACAGATACTTAGGGCTTGTCTACACTTATCGAAGGATCGACGCTGCAGCGATCGATGCACTGGCGGTCGATTTAGTGGGTCTAGTGAAGACCCTCTAAATCGACTGCCGATCACTCTCCCATCAACTCCTGTACTCCACCTGATTGAGAAGAGTCAGGGGAGTCGACGGGAGAGTGTCTCCAGTCAACATT
The DNA here is from genome assembly GCF_003597395.2 of Chelonoidis abingdonii. NCBI lineage: Eukaryota > Metazoa > Chordata > Testudines > Testudinidae > Chelonoidis > Chelonoidis abingdonii. Next base: position 42,580,642 of record NC_133773.1, read on the forward strand.
GCATAGTGTGGATCCCCCAGTAAATAGATCTAAGCTATGTCAATTTGCATTACGCTGTTCACGTAACTCAAATTGCATAGCTTAGATCAACCTCTCTTTAGTGTAGACAAGGCCTTAGGAGCAACATAGCAAAAGGTTGTTATTAATGAGCGTCTCAAACCTCTCAGCCATTTTTCAAACAACAAAAAGCCTCAGTCAAGGACTATGCATAAAAAAGCAGAAAATACATAAAATAAAAAAATGCTACAGTGCCAAATTCAAATCTATCATTTGCTGCTCTAAACATTATTTTTGTGATCCACCAAACCTGCACTGTGCAGGAGGTCAGACTAGATGATCATAATGGTCCCTTCTGACCTTAAAGTCTATGAGTCTAATGTACTTTGCATTCCTACTACAGTTTTCCTTAGGAAGCCCACAGCTAGATATTTTCCTTCCTTTACCTTGCTCAGAAAATCCTCTTATAGCTTCTGTGATCTTTACAGTAACCTTATCCAGACAGTGAGAAATCGTATGCAGATCCTTAGCTGGTATAAATTGTAATAGCTCATAACTACTAAGGCAATGAAGCTAACAACTTACATCAGATGAGAATCTGCCCCACAGCCCATTAGCCTTCTGCGGACTGCACTGTACAAACAAAGTAAACATTTGCCATTGATTCAGTCTAAAACCTACTATAAAGATTAACACAATTAAAACTTGGATTTCAGCAAATCAGGTTTGAAACCCAACAGTAATTTTAAAAAAGTGAGCTTTTACTGTTTTAAACTATCGAGCAAAACACATACAACACTTTTCTTACTAGATGTCCCTCACGGACAGACCAGTGCTACTGAGGGTCTACTGAAGACTTCAAGTCTACATAAGCCTCCTTACGAAGGGTAATCTTGTTTTCTAATTTCTCAAAAGTGGCTGCTTTGACAGCTCCAAAAGTTCAGCACTAATGAAAAGGCAAAAGAAGCTAAACAAAGCTGTTGAGACACCTAGCAAGATGCATATTCATGACTAAGAGGGACACAGAAAAGACAACGAACCAAAAAAAGATATTCACAATTACAACATTATGAAACTGTAAACAATCCCATCATGTATAAAATCTAAACATCTCTAACGTACTCATCACTGTTATACAGCTGCCTATACCTGACAATAACTAATTGCTGTGGTATACTATAGTGAGATATAAAGTGAAAAATCACAGGGTTTTAATGCAATTTAACACACACTGCTACCCCAATATAACACAACCTGGCAGATCAAAGCAAGTTCGATATAACGTGGTTGCACCCATAACGCGGTAAGATTTTTTGGCTCCTGAGGACAGCGTTGTATCAAGGTAGAGGTGTATATACAATAAAATGTTTCCCATACTTAGAAGTATTTTAAAAGTAGAGAATTCTGTGCCAGAATACTACTCTTTTGTAACCAGAACAAATTACACTGTATTAATAAAATTCCAACTCCATTAACAGCACAGTTTGCTCAACCATTATAATACCAATAGCCAAAATTCTTTCAAGTATTTAATAGACAATTTACCTGAATATGTGGATGCTAAGATTTCATCATACCCATCCTTTCCTACACAGCCACCCTGGATAGATGTGATGCTCTCTGACAAGGCCTAAAAAATAAAAACAGACGAGCATTCAGGAGATACATTACTTTATTCATTTTATATGAGCACTGTTTAAAGAACAAAAAAAAAAAAAAAACCCACTTCCCCTTCTTTAATTGTAGTGCAGAAAATCTATTCAGATGCACAACACCTCAAAAGTATAAGAAATACTTAATTACCTGTTATTGTGTTTCAGTACGTATATTTTTGGTTCTACTGTTTATGTACCTTGAAAGATATATTAGGAACTGGGTTATAAAGTAAAACCTTGATGCACAGTCTAATTTTCAAACAGTAATTACCAGAATGTGCTGGAAGGAAAGAAGATGACTGTGAATTAAATCCACTATTTTAAGCAATTAGTAATAAATACAGCTATACCAGAAAGTATAGACTTTAAAGAGTCACTTGTTTATTTAAGAGGGAAAAAAAAATCAATATATTTTAAAGTTCTGGGGGTGGTTTTTGTTTGGTTGTTGTTTTGTTTAGATTGTTTTACTAACCTGACTTAGTAACACCATCTTAAATTATAAAAAAAAAGAGAGAGAACTTTCAAAATGTATTTTTACCATTTGTGCTGTTTAATTTTAGCATTTCATTCAAATTGACTGGCCTGTTTCACTTTCTGGTTCTCACATATTAGCCTATTCCTTTTGTGTTGGGGTTTCTACCATTACATGGAAGCATAAAATTTTAAAATACAAATCACATTCTTGAATTCAAAACAGTTTTGGTAAGCCCTTGGCCATTTCTGTAATTGCTATTATGCAGTGTGCCTAAAAATAAAATGAAGTACAGCACTGAACAAACCACCTTTTAAACACTCTTTGACAGCACATAAGAATATAGCTATATCGTACAGATAGAACGGCTGCAGACCGTTTACATAAATAAATTTATATAAAATGCTGAATAATGACCAAAGGGCAAGGAAGACAGTGCAAATACATATCTATAGCATACCATTGATTTAGCTGTGTAACAATATAGTTAGAGCCCTACCAAATTCACAGTCCATTTTGGTCAATTTCACGGCCACAGGGTTTTAAAATTAGTCAATGGCACATTTTCAGATGTTTACATCTGAAATTGCAGGGTGGTGTAATGGTAAGGGGCCTGACCCAACAGGCGGTCAGGGTGAGAGAAGTCATAAAGCCATTGTAGGGGGACTGTGGGATTGCTACCCAAACTTCTGCCCTGCTGTTGGCATGGATGCAGCCTTCGGAGCTGGACAGTCAGAGAGCTGGGCAGCCAGCTCTAAAGCCAGCACGACCATCAGCAGCAGCACAGAAGTGAGGGTCGAAAGGTATGGAGGAGTGGGTTACCATATTTCAGTTTTCCCAGCAGTCTCCCACCCAAGTGGAGCCGTGGAGCTTCCTGCAGCCCAGGGCTGACAGCCAGAGCCACAGAGCTTCCTTCAGCTCGGGCAGATCCCGGATGTATGTCTAACCCATCCCAGGACTGGCCCCTTCAGTGCAAGAGAAAATCTCTTCCCTCCCCATCTCCAGCTGGGACTAGCAACTAGAGATCTGCAAAGGGTAGGAGCCCCCAGATGGGTGCCAGATTTCACAGGGAGATCAGATTTCACAGTCCGTGATGTCTTTTTGGTAGGCTGTGAATTTGGTAGGGCCCTAAATATAGTTACAAATAAAAATTAAGAAATTAAACAATTATAATTCATTTATTTTCTAATTTAAAACAATTAAGTTTAAAATATGCCCTGTGAAGAGTGCATTTCTTGTGATGAGCTTACATGATCATACCGAAGGACAGGCTCATTTGTGCTGTCGAAGTTATAGATTTCTAACATTCCATCATCTCGGCCAACAAGTAATTCTTTAACTCCATCACCCAGAATATCAAAGTTATCAATACATAAGATACCTATAAATATATTAAAAAAACCTCTTATGAACAACAAACTCACTGCACATTTCATCTTTTGTCTCTCAATGAATGATCTGCAAAGTAGCCCATAAAAAAGGTATTATAGTGCATTAGTATATATTAGTAGTCTTAAAAAAACAAATTGACAGAGCATTCTTGGTAAGTTTGTAAGGTTTTATTAAAGCCATTTCTAGCTTCTGAGTAAAATGAGTGACTTCATCCCTTTGTTATCAGAAACAATGTACTGGACTAAGTAGGTTAAAAAACAGAACTATATTCCAGTGCAAAGCACAGAAATAAAGAGACTCAACAGAAATCAATTGTAAAGAACCCAAAACCAAATCTAAGATTCAGGCCCCTTTAAAACATCTCTCAGTCACCCAAAATCAAAATAACTACTCATATTTGAAAAATGACATCATACTAAGAAGTTTACTAAAAATATTTTTGAGTGACAAAAGAATGAACATAGCAGCATGCTCTACAGGCATATGAGATAACTGGATTCTATTCATGGTCCTTCCCTTTTCAGAGGAACACCACCTGAGATTGCTGCAGAGCCAGCATACTAAACATAAAAGGGAATCAATGTCCTGGAAATAAAAGCAATATTTTTTGGCCAATTAGAGAATAGCAGAGCGTAAAAAAGAGCCTTGGCCAATCCTCAGACTGAAAGCTGGTACAAAGTGACTAAAAACAATATTACACAGGGCTAGTGATAACCTGTGCTGTGGGAAGAATTCAAAATGCTACAGGTTTGGAAAAATATGATTTTCATGTTTGGATTTATAAGTACAACCACCACTACAGCACACAGTCAAATTATATATATAAAATAATTTAAAGGAGTTTATTTTTTAAAAGGTCACCTTAAAATAGTAAACAAAAGCATACTAAATAAGAACCGGAAATAACCTGCATGAAGAATAAGAGAAAAAAAAAACAAGATAAAAAACTTCCTCAGTTAGTTCAAAACATTAAACTTCTTCAGCAAGAGATCAGGAGCAAGGAAACAGAGTACTCAAGTTACTGTAATATACAGGCAAAACTGTGACGTATCTTCAAAAAATTTACTACAACACAAAAAAATGCCCATAAGTATAATAAAATTTACTAATAACTTTATTTCATATGGCCTGCTGCATAATGGAATGCTAGTGATCTGGAAATATTACCAAGATACATACCTCCTCTCTTCTTCTCATTTCTGACTTCCCACTTATGTACTGGAGATGCACTTGAAACCTGAATGAGACCAACTTTCCCATCAGATGTTCCAAACAGAAGTTCTTCTCCAGAATCACCTAAGCATATAGGTACTATATTGGTTCTATTTTTTACATCTATTTATTATGTTTTAAACTATTCAAATATTTTAAGGACTTAAGTCTTTTCTTTAACCTTTTCCTTCAGAATGTAATGTGTGAATCACAAAATATTCAAATTCATGTTCCGCAACAGCGTTACCAGACTTTTTCAAAACACAGTGGTAGAAACAAGGCTAGTACTTCAGGAGATGGACACTCAAACACCTTGAGAACTATGGATATTTTAATAATTTGTTCATTCCTGTTCTTACATGCGTGCATCTCTCACTCAACTCAATAGCTGTTAATTTAAAAGGAGCAGGACATCAATGATACAAATATTGAATACATTAAAGTAAGGATATTTTTCCCAGCTTCTGAAAAGACTAGCAAGACAGTACTTCCCTCCCATTCCGCTTCCCCCACCCCCATTAGATGGTTTATGGAGAGGTCTTCAAAAAGACAAAACTAAACAAAACTGCCTCACTCATTCACCTCCCTGGATAAGAGCTATAGAATCCAGCTTCTGCTAAGTGGGATTTAAAAGGGAAACTTATTCTTCCCTCTCAAACCAGCTGCTGCCATCACAGTGCTACTTTCAAATGGCCTCACTGAAAGAAAATGGATTAGGAGCCGGATTAGAGCCATTCGTTAAGTTTTTTGACCTATGGTGCTAAATTCAGGTGACAGAAGATCGCAAAAGGGCTGGCTAAACAATTTTAAACTTTTAAGGCTGTGTCTACCCTACAGAGACTATGTCAGCATAGGTATGCTGGGATAACCCCATAGCATAGATGCAGCCTACACCGCCAAAAGGAGTTTTTTCACTAGTGTAGAACACCACATCCCTGAACAATGTTAGCTACATTGACATAAGCACTCTTCTGTTGACATAACTGCATCTACCCTTGGGGTTAGGCTGGAATAACTATGTTGGTCAGGGGTGTGATTTTTAAGTTCAGGCCAAACCTAAATTAGATCTCTCCCCACACACCTAGATCATGACAGCTCTGCTCAACCTTCTCATTCACCAAATCACAGCTTCTGAAGATAAGTTTAAAGAAATCCATGGCACAGTGAAAGATCAACGTCCACGAAAAGAATTCCCACACCACAAAAAAAAGAGAGGCAAAGGCCCTGTTTTTCATTTATAGTAATGTTACTTTTCATATCAGTGGAAGTTTAAAAGAAACTTAAAGGGACTGTAAATGTAATCTGCACTCCCTTTGTGGCCCGTTTACACTGCCAGAGTGGTGTAAAGAGTCTTAGAACAAAACAGGATCAGGGCCAGAGACAGAAAAAGGTATGTGGGAGAAAATTTCAAGTCCTTCCCCTTCTGAACAACCCCCATGCCCAAATCGCTGAAGGCCTCTCGCACCATGTCTGGATGGGAAGCTATGATATTCCCCGAGGTTCCACTTCATGCCTTTTAGTGCTTGTGTATGCTTAAAACACTGCAGCACCACAGCTGCACCACCGTAGCACTACCTATGGTGACAGGAGGGCTTCTCCCATGAGGAGATGAATTCCCTATGCCTAAGAGACAGTAGCTAGGTTGACAGAATAATTCTTCTATCAACCCCCAGTGCTAGTTTACACCAGGGGTTAGGCCAGTATAGCCATCTCTCATACCTGCGAAAGATGTAGCTAAACTGAGCTAAACTGGTGTAGGCCGGGCTTTAGCCTCTTACGCCTGCCTGAAGGGGACAAAGGCTGCATTTAATAACACTGGTGCTAATTATGTCTCTGTATGAAAAATGGAGCTTTGGACATATGAAACTTTGAACAGAAGACTAACAGGAATCTTGTTTTGTCTCTTAACCAGAGCAATTCTATAATTGACAATGAGCTAATTAGAAATTTTCTGACATAAGTTTATCAGTCACAATTCTATCAAAGCTACCAAATGTTATATGTAAACTATTATAAGAAAAAACTGCATGGTCAGAGCTGTGACCCTTTCTACATTTTTAACACCAGCTTCTAGACAATGTTAACCAAGGTTCCACAATATTTGTAAATAAGACATCCAGATTTTGCTACTTTTATTTAAAATACATTTCAATGAAATACTGGTATATTTAAAATCTAATTACCACCATTTCCATTGTTTAAAGCAAGAACAGTAGGCGGTCCAGAAACTTCCACTTCGTATAGCAAATCAGACCCCTACAGATGAAGAAGAAAAGAGTTTTTAAAATGATCCAAAAAACCCATTTAAAAAAAAAATCACTTAAAATTGCATAAGTATGTGCATTCTGTGTTACACATATGGATAAACTTTAGTTACCCACACACTATGCCTGTGTTAGTAATCTTTCAAAACTACAGAACAGTGAAGTGTATAAATGGAGTACAAGACTGGCTTTTTATTAAAAGATGTTTAAAATGTATTTCTAGTATTTTTAAACTCAAGTTTTTGTGGCAACATAACCCGAAAATTCATGTACCAACACAGCTGCCAACTTTTACGTGGTAAATAAGCACCCCGACTTTCATAATAAGCCAAAAATCAAGCTAATCCCATTTCAAAACAAGGCGAAAACAAGCCAATCCTTAAGAATCCGAATATTCTATGCGACTAGATCCCCCCAGCGTGCAGCCTGGGATTGTGGTGGGCCCGCTGTGCACCCCTGACTCTTTCCCTCCCTTTCCTCCTGCTTGCTGAAGCCAAACAGAAAAAAAGAAGCAACAAGTCACAAGCTAGCCAACAAGCAACTCACAAACCAATTAAGCCAAAAACAAGCCCAATTTCTGTGTTTTTTCCCACTGGTTGGCATGTCTGATATACATGTAATGATCTTTCACATAATTATTTTTATGATTTATAGAGTTAATAAAACTTGATCTGATCAAGTGATTTATTCAAATTGAAAATGTATATATTATGAGAGACAGATTTAAGCTCCCATCCTACAAACACGTGTGTTTAAATTTCACTCATATGAGTAGTGCCATTGAAATCAATGGGATTACTCACTTAAACTATAAGGAACTATAGCTTAAGTTAATGATACATGTGAGTAAAATGCAGGATCAAGGTCTAAGCAAGTGCACACCCACACACACCTTTAAGCAGAATTTCACTAATTCTTACCTCACTAGCCTACAAACGTTAATTCTTAAAAAAACAGCACTCATCTCACTTCTCGGCAGATTTAAGGGCAGTAACTACTATATTATAAAATATGCTATAGACTATTTATAGCCAATACACAAAGCATACTTCATGATGTGTTAGATTTGATATTTTAAAATCGTGTTTGTTTGCTTACTTAACATTTCACAAAATTCACTAATTCACAGTAACAACAAGGAGTCCAGTGGCACCTTAAAGACTAACAGATTTATCTGAGCATAAGCTTTCGTGAGTAAAAAAAACCCACTTCTTCAGATGCACGGAGTGGATCTTTTAGTCATTAGTGTGAATTAGTGAGGTTCTATGGTACCAGTAAAGGAAGTGACAACAAAGCAAAGATTTTTAACCTGTAAAACTCTAAGGACTCTATCCTGACATGCCAATATTGGTCTAATGCAAGACAGTTTCTCTACTGGAAGACAGAGGATATCATTGATTTTATCTCCTGACAGGTAGTAGTGCTGGTCCTTGCAGTCACAGTAATGGTTATAGATATAGCTTGCACAAAGAAAGAGATCTGCTCCCGATATATGCCTGAGAAAAAGAAAAAGTATTTAATTTTGTCAGCATTTAAAGTTATAGTGATATTCTTTTAGGCTCCAATATACATGTGGATCAAGTTACACACATGTATAACTGTTTGTTCATTCAGGGCCTTACTGAGCAAAATAAGCAATTAATCTGGTTAAATAAATTAAACTCGTTATTTTCTACAAAATATAAAATCATATAGTTTACATTCCTTTATTTTTTTCGCCTAGTTTATTTTCATCTCTGCATAAGGGTCTACAGACAACAAATGCTAAAGAGATCTTACTAATACTCTTCGTAATATAAATTTAAAGAGAAACAAAATTATTGAAAAGAAAAGAAATGCCCTCTTGATTAAAGCATATTCAGGCAGAGTTCCCCCTGACCCTTTTAGAATAGGATGAGAGAACATAAAAAATGATCTCCATGTGTTTCTCCAGAGAAGTATTAAGATCTTTTTAAAATACATTTTTAGAAGCACAATATAAGCAGAGTGGGGGCATTGTTTTGATTTTGATTTTTTTGGTAAATAGATTAAATTTTGGTGAAAGGTGAGCAAGAGAAAGGGCTCAGTAATAAAAAATAAAAATAAAGAATGAATGGGAGTAGAAAATTTAAACATGCTGGAGCAGTAACCCTTTTGGACTTTGGAGAAACACTCCAGAAAACTAAACAAACATTGAAGATCAACTATAAAGCAAAAACAACAATTGAGTGAATACAGATTCTGAGTTAAAATGACTCACCATAAGTAGAATGGTGAAACATAAGGGTGGCATTCTGTACACAACTAAGTTTTCACTAAGGCCTTGGGTAAATTTTCTAATGTGCCCAAGTTACTTTAGGAGCCTAAATTCTATATTTAAGAATGACTGAGGCATTAATCCCTTGTTTATAGAGGTTTTAGCCACCAGTGAAGCCATACTGACATAGTTATAATAGTGAAAACTTCTAGAATGGATAGTTTACTACCATGTATTGTGTGTACACTGGGGTTTGTACCATTATAACTACATTGATCAAAAAGCTAAAATCCATAGTGTAAACAACTCCTATGTAAAGTTACACTGCTCCCCCCTCAATATGTTAATTTATTGGTTCACCAAAAGCATTCCACAATGCAGCATTCTGTGACACCCTAAGTATCAGGAGTCTCATCACATATGATGGATTGCAATGTTACATTCTGGTTATCTTCAATCACCACAGAAAATTAACATTTTTGGCCAAACAATTAGGTCACTTTTGGAATGATGTTTTGCCTCACCTACCACGTAAGTAGCAATGAAATGATTAAATGTAGTTCAATATGATTTATCTTAAGCTGAGTCAAAAAGTTCCAAATATTTTGTACTGAATGAAGCTTTGAGAATAAGGATAAGTACATTTTAATATTTATGTTCCTAGTTTACTTATAAGAGCTATTTAAAAAGTTATACTTAATATTAATTCAGACCCAAATATAAAAAAGAAAAGCATACAGATCTGTTTTTTGGGGGCCCATTTCAAAAATTGTGTCTACATTAATAAATGTGTCAATTCAATGCTGAGCTCCATTTGTTTCACTGCATAATAGGACTGTCTATTATACCAGTATTAAAGTTACTTGTTTCCTCACTTACTGCCACCTTGTGGCTCTCAGAAGAGGCTCAGTCCAACTCACACACATCAACAGAAAGACTTCTGATTTAATGGGAGTTGAAGCAGAGCTCAACTTCCCATCCTACTCACTCCTTCTGCTGCCACCTCCCTCTTGACAAGAAGTTTACAAAGTTGGTACCCTTCTGATCTTATGGCTAAATTACATTTAAACACTTTTTGGAGAGAGGGAGGAAGAAGATTTACAGTGAACGAGGTGGCCAAATTATTAATCTAAACTAGATTCTAGTTCATTTTACAGGATTCTGACTGTAATACTTTTCTTTACTTTATACCTTTTAAAAAGCCCTATCTACATGTATGACAAAAGAAAAAGAGGTTTAATTATTATTCAGGTGTGTATAGATACAGATATACACACACACACACACACTTGAATGAATACTTCAAGAATGTTTTTGACTGCTTTAAGTCCTGTTTCATCTCCCTGACAGGCCACTCCATGTTAAAGTATGGAGAAAATGTTTTTAAAACATGGTTTTTAATTTTTATTGGCATACTGTCCCTGCAAGTGTTTATTGTGCATATCTTGCTGAACTAGTCACTCTGCCATTTGTCATGTGTAGTAGTCAAGTCAACCTAGCACCCCAAGTGGAGTGTTTGATTAACATTTAAAAAAAAAAAAGAATCAGCCATAAGACTGTAAAGAGAATGTTTACTACAGCAACAAAAATTGTACTCCATTCCACAGGCCATACCAATGAAAGTGTAGTGAGATTGATCAAGATCCTGGAGGGTATAGGATGGGTTAGGGAGAGTGGGTAGTAAAGAAAGCTGAGTCAAAGAATCAATTCATATCTCCCAGCACAGCACCTTCAGCCACTGCTGTTGAACTCTGTATTCATGCTGGTATAAGATTCAAACACGGCAATTAAGTTAATATTTACATGAACATGGAATGAAGCACTAGTTTTGACACGTTTGGATAGAAGGCTGAACTTCTTGATATTATTTCAGTTTAGCCTTCAGCTAGAAAAAGTATGTTGTACATTGGTTTATAATGTCAAGGCTATCTCATCAACCCAAACAGTTAAAAGTTTTTGGTTAGTTGGATACTGTATACAGAAATGGAACTAACTTGCAAATGATGAGCATCCACCCTCTGAAGGCATGTCTATAAGGTGCAGCAACAAACCTATAGGGGTGTGATTTCTGGAGCTCACTGACTGGTCTATGTGGACACTGCTGGTACAAGCTATAAGTTCTCCCGTGCACTTGAACACAATTCTGAATGTTTGAACAGCACCATGTTCAAGTGCACTAAGTAACTTTTAATGCACACCAGCATGGTCTACATCAACTAGTCCAGTGGTGGCCAACCTGTGCCTCTGGAACCACATGTGGTTCTTCAGAAGTTAATATGCAGCTCCTTGTATAGGCACTGACTCCGGTGCTGGGATGAAGAGGAACTAGCTAGAAGCTTTCAATTGCAGCAGTTAAGTTAATGAATGACAAGCAGTTGTAATGGGGCTCCCTCTCCCACTTGCTACTGATACTTCTACAGGAGTTCTACTTCTCTCAGGATAGAGAGAAAAGACTTAAGAGTGAAATTCCTGCACAGATACTGTCTTTAGAGAAAAGCTTAATACAACTACTTGGTTGTATAGAAAAATAAACCCTCAAATTTCATTTTAAGGGACAAAAACGAGTGCTAGGAGTACATGAAAACTAAAAAAAGTGATACAAAAATAAGTATTAGAACACAATAGTAGACTGCACTTAGTTGGGATGTGCTTAATCTGGATGCCCACTTTCCTGAGCTGCCTGCCAGAAAACCAATTTAGACTAACGTGATAGAAAATTCTTTCACAGAACCAAAAACTAACAAACTAGTTTTACTAACATGAAATAATATTGAAAAACAAAGTACTGCACATACATAGCTTTGATGTTTTCAGTGAGGTTAGTTTCAAATGAAAGGAACTGCTTCCCTCTCTTTGTGAAACCTCTAACCTCTGATCCTGTAGCCACAAAAATTTTCTCCTGTGGTGTATTAAGAGCTCCTCCCAGCTCCAGCCTTGTGATCCTTTGCCCTGGCAGTGTCTTGAACACTGGCTGTGAAAGTCAAAACGGAAAGTGATACTTAATTATTTCAATACTGTATTTGCATTTTTTTTAAATACAGAAGATGCCAAATTTGCATTGGGACTTTTGACATAATTGCCGTGATTTTACAGAACATGTATACCTGATGAGGTTTTATTATACGTTAAAACAACAAGAAATCCCATGGCCCCTTAAAGACTAACAGATTTATTTGGGCGTAAGCTGCATCTGTAACTTTCACTCCATGCGTCTGAAGAAGTGAGGTTTTTTACCCACGAAAGCTAATGCCCAAATAAATCTGCTAGTCTTTAAGGTGCCACCAGACTCCTTGTTGTTTTTGTGGATACAGACTAACATGGCTACACCCTAATACTTATTATATGTTGTTCCTCAGTATCAGTGAAGAAATTAGGCATTTTATAAATCAACTCAGTGCTCTCAAAGCTAATAGATAAAATACTTAAGATTCCAGTGCTGTTTATTGAAGCACAGTAAAGAGAGCTGTAGTGCAAGCTTCTGCATAGTGCCCCACATACATGCTGCATTCTGATTCCAGAAAAATTATCTCTAGTAATGAAGAAACGATTTTATGGATATGTAAAATTAACTTATCAGACACACTACCAAGATACAAGCTTTGAAAGTTGTTTTTGTAAGTTGTCCTGCTATCCACAACTTTAGCTCCTACAGAGCAATTAGTTCACAAAGTCACTTATATATCAGATGTTAACTATTTAAAAAAAGTCATTACTGACATAGTTTGGAAGCTAACCATTGATCTAGAATCAAGGGGCTCAGTAACCTTTTGCCAATTTCCAGAGCCATCTTGTTCCTTTCATTAACACAAACAGCTTTTTAATATTCATTATGTACAATATTGGGGACAAATGAAAAACTGTACACCAAGAACTATAAAACAATTACATAAATATCTGACCTTACCATAGCTTCCCCCTTTTTGATGCCAAAACATGTAACAACACCACCATGATCTCCAATGACAATCTGCAAAAATGTAATGCATAATTATATCAGAATTATTCCTATAAAGATACAGATATTCCTATAAGCTTCCATCTTAAAAAGGAAGAACTTTCCTTATATTAGTCATGTGCAACTGCAATATGGAAAGTAAGCATTACCAACTACTGCATATTTAATGATCATACTATATCATACAAGCACACAACACTTTATAGATATAAAGACAGAAAGTCCTTTAGTCATAGAGCTTAAAATCTAAATTATTCCTCTGAAATAATTTAACTGTCAACCCTTTCGTATTTGTTGTTTTAAAGAATATCTGTCACATAATGGAATCTTTGAAAAAAATAGTATTATTTTGATAAAACTGTTTTTCTATATTTTATATTGCTCATCCTTTACTTATTACCAGAAATGAAAAGCATACAATTGTTTCTTAAAAGTTCATCTATTCTGATACTTTCCTCCCACAGAGAAATCACAACCATGAATTCACCAGAAAAGATCTGTTTAGAAAGAAAAAAAACAAAAACAAAAAACTGCCGTTTTCAACAAATGTTCTTTGCAAAAAAGAACAAGGGAGGAGAAATATATAACTAATACTAAAGCCTAAGAATGTCCATGCATTGTCAGCAGGTCTTGAATCAGAATTACTTGGGAAGCTTTGCCTATACTGTCCCAGATAGAAAGAATCAAAAGATTATTTGCACCATTATTGTTCCAGGGGAATAATAATATCAATTTTTAACAGAACAAGTATCTCACTGTCAACAAAAGCTACCTTCTGTGTTGCCCTACGTCTTGATGCAGGAAGAAGCTTCATGGTCTTCTGAGATGTCACTCCCACCTATTTGAAAACATCAACTCGTTACTGAATATCTCAACTCTTACATTTCAAAACCTTTAAGTCCCACTCCTCTATTTTAAATTTCATGCATTAGCGTTCATGCTATTCAATGCCTCTATCCACAAAGCAAGAAGAACAGTAATTGAGCATTGTTTGGATAGCCAAAATAATATGCCACAACTCTCATATAAAAAGATGAATTGAAAAGTCTATCCATTTGAGACTTGTACTGCTTTGTACTTGCTGAAATGTCTGCTAATTCCTCTAGTTGGAGTACTGGTTTCAGAGATGTGACCACCACTTTTTTCCTGGATAGTTACTTGAGGCAGACAGACAAAATAAAGTAACATGCTTAACAGGTGTAATATTTCAAAGACTGTAATATTTAACAATAGATCCAATTATTAATATTGATTAATATTTCTGATGCTCGTTATCCCACACATTACTGACTCCCACACTGCAGAGTCCCACAACTACAGATCATGTAATTATATAGATAAATGTATAGAAACACTATTTATGATTATAGTATTAGGCCCTGAGACTGCACAGATTTAAGCAGATGCTTAGCTTTACAAAGGTATGTTGTCCCACTGACTCAGTAGGACTTTTCATGTCCATAAAGTGAAACACTGTGGTATACTTGATATTTTTAAAGGTGCATTATTAACTTGTTTTAGGCCCCAAATTTAGGGTTGTTTTTTTTTGAAGGGGGAATGAAAGTTTCATAACACTTAACACTAATATATTTTGCTTTTAAATCTAATGCAAATAGTTTTCTGTTATAAAATAAACATATCCCAACATGCAACCCAGTAGATTAGCCTACCAGAAGCTCAGGCAGGAAGAAGGAAAGAGAGAGAGAAAGGAAGAAAGGATGGTCCAGCACTCAGGGCATTAGCCTAAGATTTAGGAGAGCCAGACTCACTACCCTGCTGTGCCACAGATTTCTTGGGAGACCCTGGGCAAGTCACAGAACCGCTCTGTGCCTCAGTTTCCCCATGTGTAAAGTGGGGCAATCCCCGCCTGGCAGAGGTGTTGCTAGATGTAGTAAAACCTGTGATGTCTCGGATAGCGAAATACAGCAAAGAAACATGCGGGAACTCCCCCGCAGACGTTACATAGTGTGATAACCAGGCAGGACTCCTGAGAGCGCAGGGCAGGAGCGGGGCTTGGCGGCATAGGAGCCTTTCCCAGACAGTCTCTGTTTACAGACCCGCCGCCAGCCGTGCCCCATCACTCGGGAGCCCCGCGCGGCGCGGCCGCAGCCTCACCTGCAAATAATCCACGCGGACCAGCTGCAGCTCCATGGCCCCAGGCTCGGGGGCGACTCCAGCCGCACGGTCTAGGGACTGACCCCAGCGGGCGGAGGGGCCACGGTCCCAGCCTCTCTATCCCACCCGGCGGCCCGCTCCAACACTGCCTTACCCCGGAGACAGCTCCTTACCCGCTACCATGGAGACGCCGAAAAGACACATCCCCACAAGTCGGCCTGCTATTGGACATGGAGGCCGGCGAAGGGGCGGGGTCAGCATTGAACAGGCGCAGTGATTGGACAAAGCGTCACTGCCTCTCTGCGCGGGTGGCATGTTTAGGGACCGCAGCAAGAGCGGGCCGTGGGGTGGGGTTGGCGCAGAGCCGGAGAGCGGTGGGGAGGGGTTACTCGGCCCCGGCAGATGGTGGTAGCGGGGCGGGCAGGGCTGCGGCTGGTTGGAGGCAGCGGGGCACCCGGCCTTGTCGTGGGCAGGACGGAGATACCGCTGGGGCGAGAGCCGCAGCTGCTGCAACAGAGGAGGCCGGGGACGGGGGTCTCCCAGCCCAGTGGCCATGGTGGGGCTGCCGAGGTCGGCGCTGCCCCTGGGGGCCGAGCTCTTAGCCCCCGGTGACATCGCTGCTAGCGTTGGTCTACTGGAAGATACAACCTCACCGTCCTTGTCTAACTCCAACTGTCTGCGGAGGCTGGGCGGGGAAATTGCTACCGAGTTTTCTGAAAGTCCCTCCCTTCTGGCAAGGGGGTTCACGCAGCTGGGAGCATCCTGCCTCCCGGATTTACAGCGCTCTTAGGAAGGCTCCCCAAGAGCTTAATCTCTACTAAGTGGGGCTTAAAAGTACCGTGGCAGTGAGAGTCATTGAAGGAGCTTTGCAGGCATGGTGTGCCCCGTTGATTAGCTGCCATTGCGAATGGCCATCATGTCTGTAAATCAGGCCCTGCATTTCTGTGATTAGTTGGCAGGAAATGAGCTGGGCACGCAATGAGCGACTTGCTCAGCATCAGTAAGAAATATATGGGAGAGGCAAGATGCCCTAGGTTAGCACTGCTTTACACAACTCCTGTGCTGTGATGCCTGCAACTAATCTGGACAAGAGGAGCTAAGCTACTGTTGTGTTGAAACCACTGGTTACCATGCTGACCAGTATTGTTTCCATTAACTCACCTGTTGATCCATCTTGTCTTATACAGTACTTAGATTGCTCTTTGGGGGCCTCTGCACCCTAGAAGAGCAATTCTGGGGAAATTCTGCTCAGCCCTAGAGTAGATTATGCTTAGTCACTCTGTGGGAATAGCACTTATCTAGTTGGTGTGCTGCAGCTTTGTGGGGACAAAACACTCGCAGTGCAGACAAAATCTTTGGAGAATTTCAGTGCCAGACTCTATCAAACATGCTCAAACTATAATTTTCAGAGGCACGTAGCTTGGACACATTTGGACAGATTTGCATGGAAAAGCAAAAGGCCCATCCTCGACAGATAGACTTGAAGTTTTTGGCAAGGAGATTACCTTTCTCCAAAGCAAGGAGGTTCTGGAACTTCTCAGTGAAACAGAATTTTTTGAAATAAGTAAAACATATCTTCTCATAAGTTTGTCTCAGAAATGGCTTAGTTTTTGCCAAAGTTTCCCCAAAAACTTCAGTCTAAGGTGCACACGTATTTGCAATGGAAAATTCCAGCTTGAACATTATAGGTTTGCCAAAGCTTTAAGCAACTGTAGGGTCTAATAATGGAAAATGTTAGGTAATGTTAGGTATAGGTGTTGCTACCAATACTTCCTAAAACAGCCTTTTACTACCTTTGACTGATTGTTGTAAAAAGTCTCTGTGTATACCACTGTACACTTCAAAATCAGGTGCTGAATAAATGGGGCAAGTTAAAGAGTCTGTAAAGTATGAATATTTTATTTAACAAGCATCCGAGGCATCATTTAGAATAATGTAACAAAATACCAGCCCTGCGTAGAATCTGAATTTTAAAAAATTCATCTCTACCACAAGAAAGAATAACTTTTGACTGAATTCACTTTACCTTCAAAAGTATTTTTAAAAAGGGTTTCTAGTCCCTACTGTTGAAAGCAAACATTATGCTGCATTAAGAAACAAATTGTAGTATATGTATGTTAAACAGAGCTCCTAAAGTTATATTCACGCTTTGATATTCATTGTTAAACCTTAAAGCATCCATTCTGAGAGTTCTTCGGTCGTATCTGTTATTAGAATAATTGAAAAAACATAAATATTTCAAATAATACTTAACTGAGACCCAGCTGACTACTCCTTATTTATTACATTCTACAGGATCCTGTTCACACCAGTTGCTGCAGGGAACAAGGTCCTTTGCAGTGCCTTGTGTGTGTGTGTGTGTGCGTGCAAATTGTTTAGTGCAAAGAGTTTTTTAAGTTTGTTCATAAAACAGTCAAAATATCAGCAATGCAAGATTTTTTCACTTTCAAGTGTACTTTCCTATTAAATGCAAAAACTGGTATGAGAGTTCTTACTTTTCAATACACTTAAATGAACAGAGCATTGTTTGCATGAGTTAATAAAATTTCCTGACTAAATTTAAAGAAAGCTGTACATAAAGTTATTTAGTGCTAAAAATCTACCATATATTTTTCAAGTATAAGATACTCCAAAATATTATTGCCAATATTTGTGCTGAAGAAAATGCCAGGAATCCCGATAATTCATTGAATCATTCACATCTTGACATATTGGGGTTGAGTTTCTCACTGAGTTTATGTATTAGAATTGCTAAATCTTCTGTTGCTTGGGACTTATCTTCCAAAAGTTCATAGCGAAGACTGGAGATGTCTTGTTTGATTTCCTTTAATTCACCTGTATTAATTGTCAAAAAAATACTTTAGTATTGTTTGTTAAACATTAAATACAGTTTTAAGTCACAACGATGCATATTTTAGAATTATCTTCCACTCAGCCAAAACATTCATCAGAATACCATATGTCTTTCCCTGACCCAATAAACTAACACTGTACTTCCCCTGCATATAGTACATCTAAGGTTCTCAAAACACTTTACAAATGTTAATAAATTAATCATAACATCAGTGTGAGACTGGTAAATATCTCTATTGTATAGAGAAGAAGCATGGATATTTTTAAATGAGTTGCTAAGTTCACACAGGAAGAGTGTGGCAAAGCTGGTAATAAAAACACATCTGAGTCTGTTTTCTTCCTTAACCAAAAGCACATCTTTAGAAAGCAGAAAAAAACCCCACCTATTTTAAGGGATGTCAGGCTTTTACAAGTATAAACACGGTACTTAAATTAACATCTTCCTGGTCAAAACACAAATATCAAGGCAAGGTGGGTGACAAGCAACAGCGGTCTTTATTTCAGGACTTCAAGGGTAGAACCTTTCTTGAATATTCAAAGTATCGTTCTTCCCACAAACTATGAATGCTGTCAATTTTTATCCAGTACCCAGGGCAGAAAATTGCTTGCTATGTGTGAAGTACAGAGTACAAAATAAGACCTTTACTATTCTCTTAAAGTGAAATCTTTAGGCTCATATATTTGAAATAATGATACTTAGCAATCATAAAGGATTTTCCACAGTGTATATAGCACCTCATATCCAATGTGCTTTGAAAACCATAATTAATCCTTACAATACCACTGTGAGATAAGTATGATGCAGGGTACATATGATCTCTTTTACTGCTGAGAAATCTGTGGTTCAGAGAGGTCAGCTTACTTGCTCAAGGTCACAAAGGAGAAGCAGTGAAAGATCAGAATTTAGGTTTCCTAACCCAGTGTTGTGCTCTCACTGCTTGACCGTACTGCTAACCTGAAATCCAAGTGCAAATACAAGAAGGGACAAAACCCTTCAAAAGACTTGTGCTTTGTCAAGCATTTTGGTGACAGAACAGTTGATACCATCATCTCTATCCTGCTTTGCAAAAGATATATGTGTAAGTTAAAAATACCAAAACCAGAATATACATTTTAAAGTTTTTCTGGTACAGTTACATACTTCTGGGCATCTGGCCAAAAATGCCAAATTGAACTGTATGCTGTACTCCTCGTTTTTTGTACAACCCTTGGCATCATCTAGAAACTCAGCACCCCTGGGATTTGTGTGTCATGTGCACTTTCTTTTTTCTATTCTATTAGTCAGAAATGAGTTCAGTAGTAATAACACATATTTCAGAGTGGACTGTTCAGTTACTACAGCTGTTCTCTTGATTTTGTTTTCTTTTTATTCATATTTTATTGGTTTTCAAATGTACAGAAATTTCTAGTTTACAGTGTATAAAATAAGATTAAGGTATACATTATAGTTTAATTTCTTTTCAAGCCTAGATTCAGGTTTCACTCAGCGTGATGTTTTTTTTGCGGCTGTCACTATTTTGCCAATGCCATAACACTCAGAAAATGATTCACAGGTTATAGGAGTAAAAAATAAGTTTAGTTAATGTCAGATAGTTTAGAATATGTTTTTATTTACATTTAAGCATACTTAGTATGGTAGCAAGGCTTTCTGTGTATAAAGCATCAATTTTTTTCAGAAAGCTATTGCTTAACGTTAAAAATACAGCACCAAATTGCTCTGAAAGAAGAGCCCATTTCTATCATGCATGGATAGTCCAACTGATTTCACTAGAATAAATCAAGACACTAAACCCTGTACCTGGCATAGTTTGCATGAATTAGCCCTAACTGTAGAGCTGGGATTGGTAGTGACAGTAATTAAATAAGATCCAGTTTAAATCTAGATGTCAGACCATGAGCACTAACATCAATGAGGGCTAACTAACAAATTTAGCACGCAGGATGTTTGTTTTCAAGGATATTTTTCAATATCTTTCTTTAAAATTTTTAATTATTACAGTTTGGCAGTAAAAAAGAACTGCCTTTTTCTTCACACCAATGTTAGGCAATATTCTGAGTGATATTCTTGTCACATGAATGGTTTTGATAGCCCTGTGTTTGAAGAAGTATTGCTCAGCAGTGCAATGCGTGTGTGATTTAATATAGACCTATATGATTCCCCTCACTGTGTAGTGTGAATGAGTGCAAAACCATGGAAATCCTGCAGAAACTGGGGTGAGAGGGCCATATAGAGGAAAGAAAGCTATGCAGTGCATCCTTCCCCATCATACAAACTGCCTGCAGCCTCTGCTTCTACAGTGCACAAGCTCAGCTCTGCAAAGGCTATCTGATGAGGAGTCAGGGTAACAGCCGCTATGCAGCATGTTGGCCTCTCAAGCAGAGTAACTAATGATGCATCATAAATTCTTTTTTCTCTGACTATAACTACTTCCTGCTTCCATGTCTGCTTCTCCTTGCAGAGAGTTATGGAGTATGTAGTGACCAATTGACAGGCCAAAGTCACTACTGCAAGTTAGAGAGCCATATTGCCTTGGCTGAAATAGAACTAGGGTCAGAAAAGCTTTCTGAGGGCAACTAAGATTCTTTAAGGGCTGTCCTACCATTTCTCATAGGACTCTGGCCCACATCAGGAACTTTGGCCATTGCCCCTTTCTTTTCTCACCATACAACTACCACATAGCCATTTTCAATGTGGATTGGTGGTTTTCCCAGGGCCATGGAATTTTACAGGTAAATGTTCCCTCTTCCATTTCCCTCATCTGGTTTTATGGTTCACAGTGTAATACAATACATTGCGTGTTCAGTTGAAATGAAATGAAGAGGAAGGATTTTCAAGGTGCTTAAGATACCAGACTGGGGCATAGGATATCTGAGTTCATTTCCGGGTTCCACCACCGATTTCCTGTGAGATTTGGGGCAAGTTACTTAATTTCTCTGTCCTTCAGTTCCCCAGTCTAGAAAACAGGAATAATACATCCTTTCTCCCATCATTTGTCTGTCTTGCCTATTACATTGCAAGTTCTTTGTTGCAAAGACTGTCTCTTGCTATGTATTTGTGCTAAGTTCATCTAGTAGAATGAGGCCCTGATCTCAGCTGGGGTTTTTAGGTATTACTGTAGTACAAATAAATAATAATAATATAGTCCTGCAGCAAAACAATATCCGTGAATGCTGTGTTTACTGTGGTTCTCACCTTCATTCACTTCATCGTTTTCTTTGTCCACTTGTGCTTTCAGAACATAACGTTTTATAAGCCTTTTCATGATTTGCTGTTGGACAAAAAATAAATAGTTAAGCAGTTAAACAGCTTGTGTTCTATTCACTTAGACGTCTCATATGCCTGTAAGTGAAACATCTCACAGCCAAGAAGTCAGCACTTTCTTCATCTTTGCTTTTATTGTTGGGTTAAGTAGACCCAGACATTAAATTATGATCCCTTCCTTGTCTACTTTCCTCTTATATGCAGCCCAGGCCAGCAGGAGGTCTTAACTGGTACAAAAGTGCTAACAATATTTTCATGACATTATTGCTCCTTCATTCCAAGCAATTTCACACTCCTGAAATTTTGCTTCTCCACAAAATTCTACAAAATGACTATTTTTTATATTTAAAACATGTACCAATCCTCACATGATTTTGCTACAAAGCCACATTCACTTAAAAATGGGTCAGTTTTTACTGGAAAAAATTAGCAAAATTTGACAATGTTTTTGAGAAAATATGACTATTCTTCTCACTTGTAACAAAACACCAAATCTTCAAATTTAAAATTCTTTCTATTACATTATACATATTGTGCAGACTTCTAGTTCTAACTTCCCTATGTCAGGGACTCAGTATGTTAGGTTAACTGTAGAATTTTCACTCACACCTTCCAAGTTGATTTTCCCCCATCCCTTACTTTCTAAGGTCCCATTCTATTTCCTTGTGCTTTGGCAGGAGCTGTGTCACTGCATGCATGCTATGATTTAGAGGACTTGCTACCTTCCCTGAGGCTATAATAAAGCAGCTCTTCACTGACCAGAATGCACCATACAGTATAAGGTTGAATGGAGTGCTGAGAGATGATTTATAAAATCAAACTGGCTATTGTACAAGGCATTAACGCTATAGAAATTTCCTGTAAATACCACCTGAAAATACAATGCCCAAACCGCACATTCATCTGGTCATTTCATTTTCATCTTATGGTTCAATCAGTGTCCCTTACTCAGGCTTAAGAGCCAATGAGAGAGTTGTCTGAAAAGAACTGCAGGACTTAGCAATAATGACTTCAGCACAGAACATTTCCTGGGGATTAATGACCAGCTGGCATTTGTATTTATATGAACTTCAGGCCATCAGCTCCTTCCAGCCAGTCATTAATACCCAGGAAATACCAAGTTACATCCATTGTTATTGCTTAAGATTTAAAATTATGGACCCCCATGCAAAGGCTAAGTAATAGGCCTTATACAAGAGATATCTACACAATCATCAGGGATGGAATCCTGCGGGCCCCACATACCAGCACAGCTCCTCTACAACCCTTTCCCCATGCTGTGATTTTGACTGGAAACAACCCAAAGTGGACTCAATTGCGACCCCTCGCTCCTTGTTCCAACTCCCTTGATATAGCTGTGGAGAACTGTTCTGTTTTTCACTGTACAAAGGGTATGGAATTATCCTGTGCAGCCTCTCTGCAGTGAACTTCCTGCCTCAGCAGAACTGTGGTGGTTTTACTGTGTTTGGAGCCTTCTGTGCCCAAATAGGGGAGTAGGTTTTGCCCCTAAATATGTGCCCTCACCCAAAATGATGATAGTTTCACGTCCATGCTGTGAACTCCTTTCAGCACAAGGCATGAGCATCCTGAGGGTGGATTAAAACTCAGGTATCTCACAAGGTACTGAACTCTGATAAGCCACCAACCCCATCATAAGCACTTTATGTGTGCCTACAGGTCAGCTCTAGATCAAGAGTAAAAAGTATCTGGACATAGGAGCAATCTTTTTAGTTGACATATATGCTTGGATTAATCTATGGGAATTGCTGTTTGAAATTAACTAGCCATAAATTTTTCACTGTGATTGATCTTGGCAAGCCTGAATATATAGTGTGTTGTAATCTTCCTTTAGGATTTGTTTCTTTAGTTTAATGTATGTACCAAATGGGCAAAAACTTCAAACACAACTATTTTAAAAACACATTTAAATCCACTGAAGTCAGATCATTCAGAATTAGGACTGATCATCCTGTTTACCACTCCATCCCTTTAACTTATATGATTGTGCATGGGAAAAGGTTAGGGTTTCAATATCCCCTAAGTTTCCAGCCTTACCTCTCAATTGTAGGGGTTTAATTCTGCCCCATTCACAGTAATTTTTTTCTGCAGCTGAATTCACTTTATCATTATCTATGGCAGGGGTTCTCAGACGTTTTCATTGTGTGAGTCACAATTTAACAGGAAGATTGTCTTGGGATCACCCTCCTGCCCATTCAGATCAAGTGGACTACCACTTCTCACATGCACATGGCATTAGCCATCTCCTCACCCCTTTATGATTGCATAATATGCCTGTGACAACTACAGCAATTGCTTACAGGGTTAAGTAATATTCCAGAAGGTATTTAATGAATTTTTAGCTGCTTTTATTTCAGTTTGGCAGCTGGAAACAAGAAAAAAAAAAGTCAGCAGAATGTGACTAGCTAGCAAATGCTTCCACAAACCACCAGGGATTTATGGACCACAGTGTGGGAACTAAAGCTGGCTGGAAACTGGAATTCCAAATCGGTGATAACTTCTGAAATTTAAGGCAAGTTCTTGTTCTAAAACAGAACAAAAGACAAAGTTTCAAGATTTCCTGCAGAACAGGAAATCCCAAATTTCATTTAGAAAGTCAAAATGACATTTTGGTTAGATATTTTTTAAATGTTTCCATGGCTCCTTGAGTGCCTTACAATCCTGCCAGCCCACCAAATAATAAATAACTTTTAGTTATTATTTATTTTTTCAGCATTTTGCTGTCTGTCAGTATCACTCAGTGAGGAAATGTGCTCCACTCTGCTTTTCTACCCTTTGTTTCTCTTCCTTTCTTATTCTCTGTTCTCATTTTCTCTCCCTCTCTGTCTTTGTGAGTCTCCTGTCCTCCATGCATTTCCTTCCATGAAGAAAAACTCAGTTCCTGCTTTCCTGTGGGATTCACTGCCACTCCCTTCTCCATTCTATAAACCAAAATGATCAGCAATGAAATAGTTAATGTTAACATTGACATATCATCATTGGGCTTCAGAGCTGACACTGAGACAAGGGAGTTTACACCTCTACATTATTATCTAAAGCTGTTGGCAGCCTCAGGAAGACAGCACTGTCTCAGTTATACTTGGTTCGCACTTGGAAGGTCATCTTTGCAACCATGAGGGCTAGAAACTCACCTTTTTTCACAATAAACTCTGCATAGTCTAAGTATGTCCTTTGACATAAATGCTTTAAGCAGGCAGGATCTGGCCATTGGGCCATATTTTGGACACCCCTACTGAAAGGGCTCCTTTTGTGCACTCTTGTTGTTGCCCTGCTCATATCTGAGGCTATGCAAGTGTATTTACTGATATATAGCCTAACCTAACCCTTTCACAGGATCCAGGGCCAGCTCTAGGCACCAGCGTTCCACGCATGTGCTTGGGGCGGCACTTTTTAAGGGCCAGCACTCCAGCCCTTTGGGGGCAGCAATTTTCAAGGGGCGGCACTCCATTTTTTTTTGTTTGTTTGTTTGTTTTTGCTTCGGCGGTGGCACTCTGGCTTTTTTTTTTTTTTTTGCTTGGGGCGGCAAAAAATCTGGAGCCGGCCCTCACAGAATCTGCTTAGCATGCAAAAGATTCTCCAGTAAGGGCCAGAGCAAATATTCTTCCCTTTCTGAGCTGTATCGAATGGTCTTTGACAGGCTCCGCATCTTAGCAGAAGGAGCCACCCTGTCCCCTACTTCTCTCTTCCCCTCCATCTCCAGGATATTCAAGCATCACAGAGCACATGTAATAAGAAAGAACCTCTAAAGAAAGGAAGAGAAGATAATATCAACCCAGTGCTCTCAGGATCTTTCCCCAGAGATTTGCTTCTGTCATTTGCTGCACAGGCTGTCAAAATGGCCAGATCAAGAAAAGGCCTATTGGAGAACTTGTTTAAAATGTTTCAAATGATGGAGCTTGAAAAACAAGTACTGTGTGCGCACAATAGCAGCAACAATATGCTTCTCTGATTGCCAAGAGAATTCTTTTTCATCTTGGAAGACTCAGTGTATTTGAAGCACAGAATTCTGTTAGTATCCTCACATTATCACATTGCTCTAAACTAGAGCCCACTGAATTCCTTACCTGATAGCGTGTTGGCTGATTGAGAATGCTGTTAAAACTGTGCGATTCAAAAACCCTTGAGTTAGACTGAGTGACGAGGTTTAACTAGGAAACAATAAAGCTAAATTAGAACATATTCTATGGAATTCACAGCTGCTATAACCCAGCTTCATCTTTTATCCATATGATATAACAGAATAATATGGCAATAGCGCATCATTTCAGAATATTGTTTTCAGAAAACATTGAAAATAATTTGGGCCCAAATTCAGCAAAGCACCTAAGCATGAGTTTAATTTCAAGTATGTGCTTAAGGCCATCCCTATTCAGCAAATCACTTAAGCGTATACTTCAAAAATGTGCCCAACTCTCATTAAAGTCAAAGCATGGGCTCACGTGTTTTGCTGAACCATGGCATTGAGGAATAATAATAATATATTTGGAAAACAGTTCACCATCAAGTTATTAGTGCAGCAATAAACTCTTGTAATAGCTATCAGAGTCCAAATACTTAGAGTTTCATAGCTCTGGAGTAGAAAGAGATAGGGAAAAGGGTTGTGAAAAGATGGCTAAACCATAAGGTTGGGTATTAGAAGATCTGAGGCCTCATTTATAGCAGTGGGAACCAAGAGTCACAGCAGTGAAAAACTTGTGCAGATGGGAGGAGAATCAGACTCCTGGGATCTATTACTGGCTCTGCCATGAACTTCCTGTGTGGCCATTTAAAGTCATTTAAAAGTGACCATTAAAAATATAGATACAGATAGTTACACACACATACACTCTGTTTCTCTGTGATATATAAAGAAAGCCTGTGTTTTTATCATAATAGAAACAATTCTGCTTAATTTTTTATTTTATTTTTTACATTATAAGTTGAGGTTTTACCTATCTTGAAAGACTTTCTAGAGACTGGAGTACTAGTGAAATGAGGACATTACAAGAGACCACAGAGTGACAACCCAGTAATTAGGAGGGGAAAGGTTTTTTAGCTGAACTGTTTCAAACTACTTTTGGGGATATGTGTGGGGGTTTGTTTATTTATTTAATTACATACATATTTAATTCCAATGCCCAAATAATATAAAGGCAGAGAGGTATCTTTGTTAAAGATTCAACACTCCTGACAGTTCATAACAAACAGAAGTTTTAGGAAGCCCTTCATCAAAACCAGCAAAGACCAGACTTGACATTTCCCATATGTTATAAAGTAAAAAGCAACCAAAATATATGACTTAAAAAAATTCTTTTCAATCCTTCTGAATACACACTAAACCATCAAAAAAGACTATGATCCTAATTTATAAAAAAATCCTTTGAAGGTCATTTTTACCTCTCTGTGCCCCAGTTACCCATTTGCAAAATGGGAACAATGGTTATCTACCTCGCAGGAGTATTGCAAGACTGAATTTATTGCTATTTGTGAAGAACATTTCAGATACTATGAGTGAAGATGTTAGGGAAGCGCTAGATATTATTATACCACAAAGGCACAATTATCCCTTATCCCTGTCAGGAACATAGCTTTTGGCAGTGAAGAAGTTTGGCCAATGGTATACTATATAGCTGGCTAAACTTGCCCCTTCACCTGTTCTGGTGATGAAAGGAAAAGTTCGCTTTCCAGATCTTCCAGTCTTTTACCCTTAAAATACATGAAAGTCCACCAGTGGCATCTTTCTGGATAAGGCTGAAGACTTCTTTGTTTACTATTTAGGGCATTTCTTGTGGGATTTATTTTTGTTGTTTGGTAGTTGGCTAGGAATGATGTTTTGCTTGGGTTATTTATGCTTTCAGTTATATTTGGTAAAGGGACCTTGCTGCTTTGCAAAAATGTATCATTTTACTTTGCTTTTGTGCTGTGCTTAAAAGGCATCTGCTTACAGCACTTTAAAAATAAAATGCTTGATTAATTATGGTACTATCCTTCACAAGTTAAAACTATCCCCTAAGATTTAAAGGAAAGCAAAGAGCTAGGAGGCAAACACATTTATCCAGTGCAATGAAAAAATGTTAAGACCTACCCTAGATTTGGAGTTACTCATCCCTATTTCTGTATCTTTCTGCAGTCTTCTCCTCCTGCACTTAGAAAAGCTGACAATCCTCATGATGAAATAGAAAAAAGACTTGGGGCTTGGTACAAGATTGAATGGTGGAGGTAATGTTTTTCCATCATCAAAGTAAGATAACCAGAGCTTAGAGCGAGCAAACTTCCATTCCACATCACTGTCATCCTGCATTAGAAACAAAAAGATGTCTACTTTGATTTACCTAAGTTTAGGTTTCATATAATTCAAGAGTCTTTCAAAAGGAGTCTACCTTAAATAGCTTCTCTTTTTGTTTTATACTGAAATATGATGAACTTGTTAGTGTGAATGATTCCCAGTAGTTCAACTGAAATGCAGCTGCCTTATCAAGTCTATTTTAACTTAATTCTTGCTGTGTCTATTTACGTGGGCTTTTTATGGTCATATTTAGTTGAAGTATGCAAATAGTTTTAAAAAATGTTGTATCTGTAATGAGTGAAAACTGAAATATTAAGGTCCTGCTGTTAAAAGAGAAAGTTATTTAATAAAAGCAAGTATTTTCTTCCTTAAATTTAATGCTGAAATGTGGTGCTGTGCAAGTGAGAAAATAATAGTGTTGCCTTTTGGGTAGGAATAGTGTGAGCAGTTAATGTGCAAGCCTTTCCACACAGCCCTGCCTATGAACATTACTTTTGACCTTCTTTTGATGGTTAACCGGCTTTTTTTTAATTGCCATCCATGGGAAGGAATAAGCAAACAGATTTTGTGCCCAGATTGGTAAAATCTCATGGCAGTTTTGCGAGTCTCACCTAACTGAAACTTGAACACATTCTCCAAAGACGAAAAGTTAGTTTATTTGTTTCCAGATTAAATTTAATCCTAAGAAATATAAAGTATTTTCAACATGTATCAGAAATGCATTTGCAAAACATATTTTGATTTTTCTCCTTTTATTTTAAATTTTTAAGTCAATTAATTACGCATCAAAAAATGTCAAAATTACAGCCCTGGATATTGGAGCCCTGCATTTACTCACAGAATAGGGACAGAAGAGGAAAACTTTTCCCATTATATCCTGCCAAGGTGAACTGCAGGGACCTCTAAACTAGGTGTGATGGCATAGTTCAGTCCCCATGGCAGTAGATTTGGCCTGTCTGCTGAGATTGCTAGCCAGAGTGTCTTTGCCAGTCATGATAGTGGTTTGCATAATTTGGGCTCTTGTCTAGAAAAGGTTGACTGAGATCATCAATTCCATTTAATATAGGTCACTCCAGAGCCAGCAGATGCTAACACCTCTCATGATCTGGACCATAAATATGTGAGTAGGGAGCAGAGAACAGACCTTAAAGTTTGTGATGTTTCCATCATATTTTGTACAGGGTAACTCATCTTAGGATTTCCCAAGAAAACTATTTGCACGTAATTTTTACGTACTTTCTAATATCACAAAAGCAAGCTGAAATTTTGCTAAAACTGTTTATGTAAGGCAACAGATTGATTGGCATCTTAAATATACTTTTGTCTTTGTAAGCAATCTTGATTTGACTTTTAAAACCAGTAATCTTCACCCGTTTGGGGTGTCTTTCCTTCCTTTTATTGCACAATATTTGAACGGTAAGCACCTAAATTGAATTAATTAAATTCTGAAATGAAGTTATTTGCTGTCCCTGTGAACCCCAAATAAATCATCTGTCTTATAGATAAAATAGCTATTCATAATTTTGAGAACTCATTCTAATTTAAGATAAACTGCAGGCATTAAAAATCTGCCACTCTGCAGGTGTGCGTGAGTGCAGCCACTAAGTTTTCAGGGCACATGGCAATGTGTAGCTAAGATTAGAATCAAGTTTTAAATATTGTACTGAAAGCAGAAAAAGGGTGCTTACACTTCAGACTGAATAATTAAGCTTGAAACAGCTGTTAAATGTGATTTAGTCATCAGAACACTCTCACACGAAAATCTTTGCTTATGTCATGCATTAGCACAGTGCGTAAACCTAAGGAAGTGTATGTATTAATGAAGCTGAAGTATCTAACACATCTATGTTTAGTTAAAAGGTTTGAGGGCAATGGACTAGCAAGCCAATTATCTTTATGGAATACAGTAAAATCCATTTAACCAGCACTGAGGGCCTGGCCACCCAGTCAAATGTCCTATGTTAAGGAAAAGTTGTTATGAAATGTTTAAAAAGTAAGAATTAGGGAATCAACTAGACACGTGCTAAAATTGTCTGCTCAATAGCTTTGCTGTCTATTGTATCCCATCCTTCATTTGAAAGTTTAAGTTGTAATTTTTTTGGGACAGACCTTTACTGTTTGTACAGTGCTTACCATACTCTCATGTCTATATAAAAGCAATGAGCTATACTATTTGCCCAGATCCTGGGAGGTCCCAAACAGCTTGGCTTGTTTGCCAGGTAGACCCAAACCCTCAACCCAGTTTTTCTGCCATGTCTGCAGAGCAGAGAACCAGACTGGCAGGTGTTAAATCGTTGTAGAACAAATACAGTAGGGGCTCATTAAGCTACAGGACTCAGCTACCAACCATAGAAAGAAGGAAGAGGGGGATTCTGATTGGAATTGCATTCACACTTACATTGTCACTGATACTGCTTCCATCCAGAAGAGGGTTGAAATTTGATTGTGTTTGATGTTTTGTTTGGACTCTGGGTTTTTACTGGGCTATATCATTGTATAAGAAATATGTTTATAACACAATTTGATACTAGTTACAGATTTAAACTACATGGTGACATGGTAAAGCACAACTGTCTAGACAGGCCCTTGAACATGGTTCTGGTTACCAAATTCCTGTCTGTGTGGCCTAGACCAAACTGTTTTGAAAAAAAAAGTTTTGGCCTTTCAATGCTGGTAACCAAACCCAGACTGGGGAAAAAAAAGTTTAAACCATGTTTTTCACAGATGGTTCAAAGTACTGTTTAAATAAGGTGCAAATGAGTTTTTCTCTAACTTCTACTTCGTAATATTTTGTAGATTTTTTCTCTCTAAAGTTGTTCATGAAATACGGCATTATCTCTTAGCACAGTGTTTTCTTGTGAGCTTCTTTAACTGGGGTAGTCCCTTTACTCATACTTATTTTCATCAGAATGTGCCCATTAAGAGGACATTTAGAACATAACAAAAGGGACAGATACCTTAGAGAGAGAGGCCTTACCTCAATTTCTTGATAGGAGCTGTTGATCATAGCAATCAGCATGTTGAGCAGAACTACAACCATTGTTACATTGTATATGCCATACAAAACATAGCCAATATTCTCTATGAATTTATGATCATATTTTAGGACAACTGAAGTCACTTCAGATAAACCAAATATTGACCAAAACAAGGTCTTGAAACTTTCTTCAACTCTGTATGAAAGAATCGAGAGGAATGTTGCTAATTATATAAATAAATACACAATTCTTAGAACAAATTTAGTAAATAACCTCAAATATCTGTCTGTGATTTAGATTTTAAAGTTTTGAAAAGGATTTTAGTGTAGATGTTTAATCAAAACAACAAATACAAAAAATCTTTTTTCACAGAATGTTTGATTTCTTCCCATCTTGATTTGACTGTACTGGGAGCAAAGGGCACTTAATATCTCACAAACTCAGGCTATGTCTACACAACAGAGATGATAGCAGCACAGCTACATGACACTAGCTACATCGATGAAAGCACTCTTCTGTCGACATAGCTACATCTACACCGGGGGTTTTGTTGCCATAACTGTGCTGGTCAGGAGTGTTTTTTTTCACATATAGCTATGCCGATATAACATTTCAAGCCTCAGGCCCCTAGCAGGTAATGACTAAAATTTTGTATTTCCTTTTGCTTAAGCACAACTTCATACTTACGTTGTAAAAGCAGAGTTTACTTTAGCTCCAAGGTAGTAGGAGTAGAGTATGAACATCCCAATCATAAATGCAAAAAATACCATAATAAAAAGGACCATAAACTTAAAAATGTCCTTTACAGTCCTTCCAAGGGAAATCTGCAAGGGCCCAAAGCTCTCATTTGCAGGCAGGATATATGCAATCCGAGAGAAGCTAAGCACAACAGCTATTGCATAGAGACCTTCAGATATTATCTGTGGATCAGATGGGAGCCATTTGTCTCTGGCTGGAACACATGAAATAAAGGGGTAAATAATTGAGTTTCTTACTTATCACCATGTTTAGAAAAATATAGCTATAGATTGGGAATTGTCATGCACATATCTGTAGCTAGTAAAGAAACATTTGTGGATTCTAGTAGCTGATGTTGTATTACAATTAGTTTTTAAGTTATAAATGAAGAATTTGAAATGTATACTTTTTCAGTGAAAGTTATAATGTAAAGAAACATGAGGATCTCTTCTAATAGTGTGTGTATTTACCTCTCTATTGGTAGTTAAGCATGAAAATTAATATGAGGATATACCCCACCATAGTAGGAATTTTGTATATTCTTACATATAACATTTATAGATTCTATAATAATTAAAATCACTACTAATATCTGCATGTTTCTGCACATGATAAAATTTTGCCAAATAAAATTAAAACAAAGTAGTATTCTTATATATACCCTAATCTTTATTTCTCTTTTTTATTATTTAATTTGTTTAGGTATCTATAACAGCTATATAGGACTACTAATCATTATTCAGTCTTTCCTGAGTCTGGACTGTATGTCCCAGTCCATTTTTGTTTAACAACAATAAGAATTTTTTATTTATATTGTATCAATGACTAAAGACCGCTGCTTTTAATAAGATATAACTACATATATGTTCTGTAAAAAAGTTATTTTGTAGGTTAAAATCATATAAAATATCCATAAAAGAGTAATAATGACATCATAAATAAGGACAGTAAAATAAAAATTTAATACAAAAACTTTTTTAGAGAAAAATTAACAGTGAATTATGTCAAAATAAATACAATATTAGTTTTTTTTTCAGTAACATATGTTAATATGTCAATATCACCAAAGATAGTGGATTTTTTATTGTTGTTTGTTTTGTTTTTTAATTAAAGCAATGGAAAGGCTAATAATTTATTAACAGTTATATGCAGGATTGAATCAGCAGCAGTGTATGAAAGGGGCAGGGGAGTGGTTTGGTTTTTTTTATGGAAAGTCAGCAGTGATGGCTGAGGAAAAAAATTAGTTTATTGAGTGCAACAGGCTATTTAGGTTTTTGTTACAATTTTCTCACCAAAAAAACAAGAGAGAGGAGTGTCCCCCTTATACTCATTAGCCCACTTCAAATCCTCACTCTTCCTGATTCAGAGCAAGGACTGGAATCCAAGTCTCCCAGGTGAGGGCCCTAGCTACTGGGCTAAGGTAGCCTTGGAAGGATTAGACAGGGCAGTCCCTAAGGGGCATGCAGGCACTGGGACACATTAGCCACCACCGGCTTGGGGGCCCCACTCTGCATTGGCAGCTGGGCTGGATCCAGCCTGCTGCTGCTGCCTGCTGCTGCTGGCAGTTGCTGGCACCAACTGCTGGGCTATTGTTGGCCATAGTGCCACGGTGGCTCAGGGCTCCGGCCAGGGCGGGGGACTCGCTACACCGAAACGTGGGCAGCTGAGCCAGGTGCTGTCTCTGCTAAGACCATGGGGTGGCAGCTGGGACCCTGGGCTTGTGGGGAGGCAGCCAGGAGCCCACGCGTGCTGCAGCACCTTCCGCACTCCTAGTTCCCATGCCGATGTCTTCTGGGACCAACCACGCTGGCCAATAGCACCGGCCCACGGGGCGTCTCCAAAGGGCAGGGCCCAGAGCGGTCGCCTCAATTTGCCCTACCCAAGGGACGGCTCTGGGATTAGATTGGTAAACACTGATGTCACTATAGACATGCAAACAGACTAAAAATACTTAAATAGGCAAGTAAGAAAAATGATGCTTGAGAATTTAGGGTCAAAATCCAATAATGTAGACTTGTGAATTAGGCTTATTACAAATGAACAAGTGAGTGAGCAGTAAAAACAGGTATGATATGTTGATTTAGAGATATTTATGTTGTATATTTTGACATCCGATGTTGACAATTTGTGTTTGAATGGTTTATAAAGCTTGAACTCTTTGAATTGCAACATCTACTGTCATTAAACATTTGTTTGACCCCCTCATAATTTCATGCAACTGTGAAAATTTAAATAGATCATAGTCTAAAAACAAATCTTAAAAATAAACAGCAATATTATCCAACAAAATTATAAAACATAAAAATCTATTTTTGCCAAGCCTTC
Source organism: Chelonoidis abingdonii (assembly GCF_003597395.2). Taxonomy (NCBI): domain Eukaryota; kingdom Metazoa; phylum Chordata; order Testudines; family Testudinidae; genus Chelonoidis; species Chelonoidis abingdonii. Next base: position 42,614,379 of record NC_133773.1, read on the forward strand.
ATATAGGATATTTTGGGGTGGGTTTCTCAATCTCACCTGTTGAAGCTGTTCCTCCCTTATAAAATGCTTAAGCATTCACTGAACCAGAAAGAGGATGAGAATGATTCTCTAGTCTAGTGGTTAACACACTCACCTAGAAGACCCAGAGTCTAGTCCCTGCTCCGATGAATATTTAAGTATTTTGTAGAAAGTAGAACAGCTTTGACAGGAGAGACTGAGAGAAACCCACTCTTAAAAATACCCTATGCCCCAGCACTCAGCTGGGAGACCTGGCTTCAAATCCCTGCTCTATATCAGGCAGACTGGGAGTTTAACTTGTGCCTGACATCCCACGCAACTGCTCCAACCAACTGGATATAAGGAGGATGGCACTATATCCTCAGCTGTGTTTTGTGTGGGGCTCAATCCAGAAGGCAGCCTCTAAGCATGCCTACCTGATCAGGCTCCACAGAAGAGATAGGTGAGGGAGTTTTTTGCATGCCCATCAACAGAAATATAAGCACCTACAGGGTTAGGTGGCAGCTGAGCAGATGGTTTGAGGATCTAAATTTTGGACTTAGGCACCTAAAGTGGCAGTAAGGCACTAAAGAGTTGAATCTAGCTCTAGGGGTCAAATTTAGCTCTGGCATAAGCAACTTCATGGACTTCATGGTTACGCCCAGTTAAACCTGAGCTGAATTTGGCCCTATTTCATTTAGTATTAGTATGTCAATACGTTAGTTGTTAAACTGATGGTCATAACAAATACTGTTCAAAAAGCATAAAAAATAAAAACAAATTGGCAGAAACCTTAAGGTAAATATTATGAAATCAAATAGTTGTAAAGGGTTTCTATTTATGCCTAACAATCCTAACACTGTCCCTTTAGATGAGTGCCCACTAATTTACTACTTGAAAGTAATATTCAAACTCACCATAAGTAAAATACTCTATTTCTGGTGGAAGTGTGACTACAGAGAGGTCACTCTCCTCAATGTAGTTGTCCACATATTGCTGTGCTTTGGTGGCCTGCAGAAATGCTAGCAGCCTGGCTGTGAAAGCAGCAATGAAAATGGACAACATCCCAAAATCCAGAACATTCCACAGCTGCAAAATATATTCCCTGGGTCCTTCTAGCCAGAGCTCTTTGCATTCTGACCACATCATACCTGCAACAAGAAAGGAATAGAGACAGTTTGATCACAACTGAGAACCATTTAATTTTCCCTCCCATAAAATCAGGATTCACCAGGAAGGCACTGAAGTACACATTTTCAGTATTACCTATATCAACTTTTCTGGGGCTATATTTAGGGCCAAAGCTCAGTCATCATACATTGGGACTGCTACATTGTAATATAATGACTTCACAGTGCAAACATCATGACCTCGCAATGTGATGTTTTTGTTGCAGAAGGATATCTTTTAAAATGGAAGGATAACCCTACCAGCGCTCCTCTCCCATTTCACTTAATAACATTCAAAAAATCTCAAACAGGCTGGCAAATGATCAGGCAATGAAAAAAAGCCTAGTAACAAAAACTGACTCATTAGCCCTTTGACACTGAAAGAAGCTGTGATTTCCTCCAGTGCTAAGTAAGCCCTAATTAGCTAATGCATTAACATCAAGCCACGGAAACACCTGACCTTCTGGCATATACAACGGCATAGGCTTTATGATCTTGTTTAAAATAATCAGTGTATGTTATTACACTATTGTATCAGTGATATTACACCAATCCTATTACATTCTGAAAGCTATGATATTATTGATATGATATCTATGATATTACACCAAACCTGGGTTTCTGCCATAAATGCCGGGATTTCTGAACATTGTAGTAGTATCACTGTGAGTCACTGAGTTTTCCATTTATTACACAGTGGTACAATCTTCGTCCTCTGAAGAACACAGCTGGCCATTTTACTCTTGCAAATATGTGGAAAATCACTCATTTTACAATATTAAATAAAATTGTTCATTACACTGAACATAAGAAGACATGTTGGTGATGTTTACTTAACTGAGACAGCTCTTACTGAAAGCAGAAGAAACTAGAAACATGCCTTTCCTACCCATGGCACCTTTGTACACCAGGGGCTGCATGAGGGGCAGTGTGGATCTGCTTATGCCGATTGTTGGCTGCTGGAAGTTTTCCTGTGGGAGCCAATGTAGCCGCTGAATACCACTGGAGCCATATACACGGCTGTTGTGGGGGTCAGAATTTGGGCCTCGCTTTTTTCTTTTAGAATGTCTGTCTACACAATACAGCTGTCATGGAATTGGAGTGAAGCAGCAATATTCTATACTTACCAAGCACCCACACCATGATCAACATCTCTGTCCAAGTGAACTGGGTAGTTTTCACCCTGAAGATCTGTTTAGGGTAATCAGTAACAGTGACATTCGGGAGGGTTGTGATGCCTTCAAATCTGTCTGAGGCATTGAACACCAGTAGGCCCAAGAAAATAATGAAGGATGCTGCATGTGCCACAAATTTCATAAATGGGCTGCGGAGAATTTTTCCAAGCTGTGAAGGCAAAACAAAACCAGTCCCTCATTTTTAAAAAAGATACAGCATTTCCCTTGCATCACACAGCTCAGAATCATAAAGAGGCACTTACAGACAATGGTGGACTAGAATTAAAGTACCCGCTATTGCTTAGGGATACCCTTTAAGTGCACTGAACAGTCACGCAATGGTATCGTTCCTGACAGTAGTCTCAAGAAGGCAACCCATACAGGATGACGTCCTGTCAGTCACCATTTTTAATGCTCCATAATCACATAGAAGACAATGTTTGCAGAGTAATCCTCCCGGGAATTACATCCACATCATATCAGTATTTCACTACTGTTCAGAGAGGACCTGATCTAATGCCCATGGAAGTCAATGGAGAGGTGGATCAGGCCCAGGGAGAAGTGGATAACAAAATATCTTCTCTACCAACAGGGAAGATATCCAAAGTTTTTAGGGCATTATTAGTTTACCTATGATAATGAGCTGTATTGAGTTCAGCAAATCAGAACATCAAAGCACTATTTATATCATGGCTGAGGAAAAGCAGACTCTTCTCTAGATGATGTATTCAGAGGATAAAATATTCCCCAGATCAAGACTTTGTAAATGCTTTAAAAAAAACTAATTGGAAAAATTTACACAGCAACAAAGTAAGTAAAACGAGTTCAGAAATATTAACACGTTTAAATGAATTCATCTGGATTAGAAGAGCACTCTGTGGGCTAGAGAGTGGCTCTATTAATATTGCTGCATTTGGGGTGGGTGGAGGTGCATTACAACAGTGGCAGTGGCCAGGAGCAGTCTTCCTGCAGAAGACAGAGGAAGCAGCACACTTCAGGGAAGCTGAAGGGAAAGTACTCTGGAGCTGCATTTACTACCTCCTGCACAGAGGAGCATGTGAGCCTATTTGCACTAGCCCGGTGCCACAAGCCAGTGTGGTAAGGGGCAGGGCCATAGCTCACCTTTTCTGGAGGGATTCTACTGCCAACCTCTTGGGGAGGAGGTGTTATTGTACCTCTGTGGATGCTGTCACTCCCCAGTTTAAGCACTCAATGAGTGCCAGTGAAAGGGTTCTTGAGGGATGGGCATTCTTTCCCCCTAACCTCCTGTAATGCACCCACAAAAGAGCAATCAAATTCTGGCCCAAAGACTTCTGGGTAACTATGGACCAGTGTGTCATTTAGATGTTGGCCTAAAGTGGAGACTGTGCAGAGATGCAACCACCCCACACCATTGGGAAATCCAGGGGGGACTGCATCTTAGGAAATACAGTTTCTACCAGTTTCCTCTCCCAGCTTCCTTCCAACCCCTTTTGGAGTGAATAGCACCCTTGAGGATATACGCACAGAGCAGTCTCTGAAGACCCCTGTGCATAAGGACTACTGTTACCCCTGTCCTTTCATGAGACATTGCAAGATTAGTGGTGGTCAGAACGTCTTGCCTCAACCTCACTCTCAAATTATCTGGCTCCCCAAATATAGCAAGGGAGTAACTCTAAGTTAGTTCAAACATATCAGTTGTATTCATAGATTCCAAGGCCAGAAGGGACCATTGTGATCATTTGCTCTAACCCCTTGTATAACACAGGCCACAAAACCCGCCAAAATAATTCCTGGAGCATAGCTTTTAGAAAAACATCCAATCTTAATTTAAAAATTGCAGTGTTGGAGAATCTATCACGACCCTTGGTAAATTGTTCCATTGGTTAATTACTCTCACTGTTAAAAATTTACACCTTATTTCCAGCCTGAATTTGTCTTCAACTTCCAGCCATTGGATTGTGTTATACTTTTCTCTAACAGATTAAAGAATCCATTATCAAATATTTGTTCCTCATATAGGTACATATAGACTGTAATCGAGTCTCCCCTCAACCTTCTTTTTCTTAAGATGAATAGATTGAGTTCCTTGAGCCTGCCACTGTAAGGCATATTTTCTAATCCTTTAATGATTCTCTTGTGGCTCTTCTCTGAACCCTCTCCAATTTATCAATAACGTTCCAGAACTGCGTGCATGCTCATGTTCAGCTGAGTATCCACCACGACCCTCAAATCCTTTTCAGAGTCATTGCTTTCTAGAATAGAGTTCCTGTAAGTATGGCCTATGGCCTGTAAGTATGGCCTATAGTCTTTGTTCCCAAAGGTATATATTTACATTTAACCCTATTAAAATGCATGTGTCCTTACACCTAGCTTACCAAGTGATACAAATCGCTCTATATCAGTGATCTATCTTCATTATTTACCATTCCCCCAATTTTTGTGTCATCTGCAGACTTGATCAGTGATGATTTTCTGTTTTCTTTTGGGTCATTGATAAAAATGTTGAATAGCATATGGCCAAGAACGGTATTAATTATGACATATGAGATTTTAAAACCTCATCTGAAGTTCTGCACTAACAGCAATATCCTTTCACAAGAAAGCCAGTGAATTTAGTGAGTGAAGAGTCTAATGTAGTTTCCCTATCTCAAAGTTTTCCTGGACCTGAAGTCAGGGGTTAGATTCAGTGAGCTGAGCAGTAAAGTATGCACTAATTTGACATTCACTAGTTATACAAAGGACTTTAATAGCCCCTGTTTGACCTGACCTTTATAAAGCATTTTTAAATTACAATATTAAGCAGTTGATCTGTACGTCCAATACTTTAATTTCACATGAATATTCAAAAAGGGCCAAGTGTTTCTGGCAGTGGGAATTAAAGCTCATGGAGAAATGCCATTTTTTCCATATCAGACATTAAAAAAAACCTAATCATGAGCTTACATGACATCAGTCTACCATGCAGCTATAAGGGGTACCTTTACAACAGCTCATCAAGGGAAGTGACATTTCAGAAGATAATCTGAGCAATAATGATGCTATTTCATAAAGATTAATCTTTAAAATAAACAAATAAACAAATGACCAAGGAAAGAAAACATCAGTTTCCATTTAGGAAGGTATGGGGTGTGCAGAATCTTATCACCTCTTAAAGGTGAACTGCAAAGCAAAATATAAACTCAGATGGAACACAGATTTCTATCCTGGATACCCCTTCTGAATAGGCTTGTGGGGAAGGGCCAGGAAGACATTCCACAAAGAAGTAAGTTCTAAGTAAACTTTAAAAAAACCTTCTCTCTGTGAAATCCTCTTTTGTTCTTCCCAGTTTACTGAAGATATATCAGAATGCATCATTTGGTTGACATCACACATATCATGGAATGAATGGATTTCAGTGAGACTGCTAGTATTTGTGTTATGACATCATCTGTGAACCTAGAAACACCAGGATGATTTCACCGAGGGTAAATATAAATGTGAAATTATTTGTTAAAAATGTTGTTCTCTTCTGAATGCCCCCACAGTGTGGTTAGAAAACTGTGCTTCATTTAAGTTTTGCTTTGCAATTCACCTTTATAAGCAATCTGACCTAACAGTTTAGCAACAACAAATATTTCATTTAGAGCTCAATCCTGTACCATTGAAGTCAATGGTAGTTTTGCTATAGAATTATATGAGAGCAGAATCAGATCCCTAAGATGCCAACTGAGAGGAACTGATATAGAGCTTTTGGGGCCACTGTAGGAAGTGGTCATTAGCAAAAAGTACATACTGCTTGTACAAGTTCAAGTATATAGCTGGTATCATGGAGAGAATCTACCCAAAATATTCAAACAAACATAAATATCATGGAGTCTGAGAGAGCTTATTACATATCTTAGTGCTCAGACACAATTTACTTGCACATAGAATAACATTTCCTCCTCATACTTGATCAATCTTATTCCCTCTTTAAAATAAGAGAATTTGGTTCAAGGCTAAGATTTTAAAAAAATCTGAATAATCAATTAAAATTCAGGTGATACAAAACTAGGAGTGCAAGATTATATTGCAGATGACAGTAACTGAAAAGGAACATCTGGACCAGTACAAGGTGTTCAATATGTAATTTATAAAAAATCTGTACCCTGCTACATGGTGCAATCCAGTAACCAATGGCAAGAAGTGGAAGGCCCAATGCAACAACCAGCACAACGAGACACTTGATAGCTATGGTCTGTTCCCGTAATCCTGACAGATTTTCATACCAGATAGTCAAAAGCTGTTGCTGACAGTTTGGATGGGCCACAAACTGTAGATAAAAAGAAAGAAAATCAAGGTTCAATACAGTTTATAATAAGAATTATATAAACATTACATGCAGGATCAGTAAATAAATAAATAAATAGCAAGTATTAATTTAGATCTTTAAAAGCCTGTTCTTTTTGTCCTTTTCTAACATTTTGGTTAATTTATAAATAAACAAAAAAGAGAAGAAATAGAAACTGAAGTGATGATCTGAATTAATGAGCCAAATTCTGCATTTGGATACACATGTGGGCAGCGCTCATTAAATTTAACAAAAGCCTCACATCTGAGACCAAGTTTGGCTCTACAGATTATGGGCTAGCTCCTTCAGGAGCTGAGTGCTCTCATGAGCCCCAGCAGATCAAAATTGTTCCAATCTATATGACGTGTTTCTATGGATCCCAGAACTTTCAGATCTGAAACTAACTCACCTGTAACCCTACCTCCTGCCACTCCCACACACAAAGAATCTAATTTATTTTTGAAAACCTAATTACTTTTTGAAAGCATTAAGCACCTCTTTCACTAACTATCCCATTTTAAGTTTAAAATGGACTAAAACAAGAAATATAAAGCAGCAAGATTATAATATAAGATTTGGAACATTCCTACTGAGCAACAGAAGCTATATTGTAATGTGTATTGTAGTGGCACTGTGTAGTTAGATTAGTCTCAACAACACATGGTACCATTACTCATGTGACTTCTTGACAATATGGAAAGCAATCACAGAACATCGCTAACAAAACATCCCAACAGAATGGAATTCTGTGGAAAACAAACAAAAATTGCCAAGATGTAATACAAGGAAATTCCATTTTGGGAATCTAGTGAAAAGCTACTCTCGTGGTCTATAATGCTACCAGAACTCTCAGTTTACTGTGTTACATGCTTTGTTATCAATTATTCTAAACATTTAAAATAGATATGACAATCTATTATCATGTTTCCACTGTTCTTACAGAAATTCATGACCTCATCAATATCTTAGCTGAAAGATACTATTAAATGGCATAGTTTGATGGTCTTCCAAAAATGATTCTTTCTCTTGTATTATTTTAAAAATCGAAAGGTTCTTGAACATAGAGATTGTTACCACTATGCAGTTTTATGCTATCATTACATTTATTTATTAATTTACTAGTTTTACTGAGCTGTTAACATCATAACACCACCTTACCAACACCTCAAATGAGACCTGAGAGGTGTATGTTTTAACTAAAAATACTAAAATTTGTTATTTTTAGTTACAGTAGATCATTTGATTTTGAACAAATCTCTCATATGGGAGGTTTATTTTATTTTTGATAACCAGTGCACATTATTTTTATTTGTTCATTTAGATTGCAGTAGTGCTCAAAACCCTCAATCAGAATTGGGACACCATAGTGTTACATGTTGGACAAACACATAAGGAGACACGATCCCTGCCATAAAAGATCTCAGGTCAACATTTTTAAACTTGAGTGCTTAAAGTTATGCACCTAAATCCATATTTAAGCATTCAAATAAGAGTGACCTGATTTTCAGAGGTGCTGAGTATACACTGCTCTCATTAACTCTAAATCTTTAAAATCAGGCTGCTTATTTAGGTGCCTGAATAATGAAGCAAGACCGCCATGTAGTGAGAGAGTTGTGTGAAGTTGTGCACAAGACTAAGCAGGGAAAGCACAAAATAAGAGCATCCTCATTGTTCTATAACTGATTCCTTTTCTAGTTCTGGGCAAGTCTGACTTTTAACTTCAGTTTCTCCATTTGTGAAATGAAGACAATAAATAGCATTTATCTGAGACAGACTGTCTCACACGGTGTTGTGAAGATTCAATTAATGTTTGCCAGGCACTTTAAAGATGAGAAGTACTATACAAGAGCAAAGTATACTTACTTTGTAATATTTATAAAGTAGTTAAATTGGCCAATATCTATGTAAGAAAGTGAGAATATTTTTAAATATTTTTATGAATCCTCTGTTTGCCTAAGTTTTCCCCATACTTTACAATGCTACCCAGTTGGGAGAAAAAGATTAAGTTTGATCTCAGGGCAGACTAAGAGACATAGGTGTGTTACCTCCCTGTCTGTGTGCAATGAATAGAGTCATTAAGAAACTGGCCAAAACCATCCCAGATCAATAAGGGGTCTAAAGAGACAATGCAAGCTCCAATGACTCCTGGATTGACACTCTCAAGAGGAAAGCTGAGCAGAGACCCCAACTTGAAAACAAAGGACTGGGATGTGTGAGATAGGAGGGGATAAGTATGGGCACTGGAAGAAACTTGAGCTCTCTCACACATGGGGACTAATTAAAGAGGAGTCAGAGAGACAGAGTCTGAAAATGGAGTTCACTACAGATTGGCTGGTGAATTATGGCTTGTCCAGAATGGACTATGCTTTAACCTTCATTTCTCTGTGCTAACCTAAGGACTTCCTATGCTGTGTTTCACTTAATTAATAAATCCTAGTCTGTTTTAAACATGCTGTTTGGATGTCATTACAATACTGGGCTGGGGTGCACTAGTACCTGAAGAGTGTACAAGTCTCTATCAGGAGTCTCTCTCAGTTGGACTCACTGGGTAGAACTCAGCGTGTGAAGCAGGATTGCTGGAGCCCAGTAGCTCTCCCTAGGAGGTGGTGAGGCTGTATGGCCTACCCTGAAAGAAGAGTAAGACCCCTAGGGAGTCAGGCACACTAAAAGGGTTCCTCTGAAAGACTGTGCAAAAGCTGGGCATAGCACAGATCCTGCTGATCTATGATAACTTGCCACTAAATTAGAAAATTATAGGAATCTTCTATTTTTAAAAATTGCTCTGATAACACCATACAGTACTCCTGTAGGAATGCCAGCAAATTCTCTATGTAGCTCAGACATTGATTCAGACTGCAATTTATGGTTTGAACTGAGTTCCTCAAACTAAATAAATATAATGTAAGCACTGTACATCCACTTTACTGTTCTTCGTTCTCTGTTGACATCATAAGGTACCATTCATTGTTGCTTGCCAACTCTCTTGCAAGTTAACTTCCGCTTAATGTCAAATATAATTTAAAAATGCTTATAGTAAAATAGGGCAGGCTTCTTAACAAAAATTAAATCAAGAGGCAGGTAATGAAGACAAGGAAATCTCTAATCTCTTAGGGAGAAAAATGTTAATTTGATGCAGTGGCTTTAAACAGGGAAGTGATCTTCACCTTTTAATCCACTTTGCTAGAAAGAAAATTCTCTAAATATGCTGACTCATGTGCCAACTAAATCACATATTAAAGCATTTTCTGTTTACAATGGAATGGCAGATAAAAAGCTAAAAGTCATTAAGAGCTAATGGACATCTGGTCTCTTAACTAACTATCACCATTTAGAAAAGTGAGGGTCATCCTGAGTTAATTAGCAACCTGGCCCATTTTGAAAAAAAAACACAAATATTATTTTATTTGTAATTTAGCTTGTTTTGAGTTCTAGTTTTCTTGTGCTCTTTCCTTTTGCAAGAATAAGCCCCACCCTTTGCACAGATAGATCCACTGTTCACCAGCAGGGGCAACCAGCAGGAAGCAGCAGGTTCACCTTGAGCAGCAGAGAAAGACTGAAGTCAACAGGTTACCTCTAGTTCCAAAACTGTATTTAAGCCAGCCCTAAAAAAATCTCGGGGGAAGGGGAAGCAATACCTGCCTCACCCCAAATATCTGGGGGACTGGGAAGAAACAGCCCCTCTACACCAATAGTTATTACACTAGGGAGGTACAGGGGTCCTGGTCCTAGAGAGTGAAGTCCCCCAGTGCAAGCACACTTCTAATACGCATCCACAGACCAGTCTAGCCACCCAGTAGGCTTGTTGCTAATGGTCTAGCAGCATTTTGATTTGACATTAAGAGGAAAATTGCCCATGTTATCTATTTCTTCGCTGACACGAGAGAGGACCAAGTGTGGAAGAGAGTATTGTCAACAGTTATGCAAGTTCCCTTTAGGAAGCAGATCAAAGAGCTGCCAAGAGGAGATTAGAGGTGAATTTAACCATTGACAACTGCATTATCTCCCCTTTATTCTATTTTATGTAGATTTTTAAACCATGTTCATCCCCATAGTATCTGACCACTTTCCAGTCGTGCATTAAGCAACGTGACTACATGTCACGGAGTCACCGGGCGATGCTCTGGAACTTCTCCCCACAAAGCCAGTCAGGACTTTGGGGAGCCTCCTCTCCCTTGGAGCAGACTTGTTCAGGGCAAGAAGCTCACACGTCTTCACCTCCTGGGTCTCTCCTTGGAGCATTCAGCATCCTCTGGCCCTCCCGGGTGGCGCTTCCCACAGCGAGCCCGCCCCAGCAGCGTCTGGGAAGCACAGAGTCCGCTGCACCCACTTTGCAATCAGACGTGACTCCTCCACAGCCATAACACAGAGGGTTATTAGCTGCAGGAAACAGCAGTCCAAACAGAGCTGCGTGAGTACCGGAGCCGGACCCTCAGCCGGGTCCATTCTGGGGGCAGTGAGCAGACCTCCACGTCGTGTCCTTCACTCCTCATCCCCAGCCTGCTCCGACTGCCGAAACCCCCTCCAGCCCTCCTCTCTCCTAGCCATTTCCCGGGCCAAGAGGTCACCTGATTCTTTTTCTCCAACACTTCAGTTGAACCTTGCCGAGGAGGGGCCAGCTATCAGCTGTTAGGACTAGGTGCAGGCATTTAGGTGCACTGGCCCTTTGCTCTGTAGAATCACACACCCTTATTCTGCCACCTAGAATTAAGAACTGCATAAGGGACTGAGGCACCACACAGTATTCAGAGCACTTAAGAACATTCCCAGTTTGCCCATTTACACATCTGTCATTTTTTTGTTTTCTCATCCTCTCCCGGGAGTGTGTACATGGAGTGTTTTGTTCATGTAGGATTTTAGAGAATTTTGGTTTTGTTTAAATACATGTTGTTACATATTTATGTTAGAGAAGGCAAGGTAAAAAAAATGTGCCTTGCCACTTGAAGTGGAAGGTGGTAAGTTTGTGATGGTCCTTAGATCTTGGGGGAGTTAATTCTACAGTCTCAGGGGGGCCTCCAAATAAAGCTCTGGCTCCCCACACAGACAACTGTTACTGGAGGAAGGCTTCGTTGTGCCATGGAGGACCGCAGTCTTTGAACCACAGTCTTCATCCTGGTGCTTTAGGTGTATTTTAAACATCCTGGCCAGGATCATAGAGCACCTTGAAGTTAAGGATCCCTCGCCAAATTTTGTCGGCTTCTCTATAACAGCTCTGAAACCACTGGATCCACTACAAATTTTAATTCATGCTGGTCATTTCTACCTCACCACTGTATCTCTTCTTTGGCTTTCATCTTCTTCGCTTTCCTCCTACATTCTTCAGGATGCTACGCTCAAACTCTCTTCCAACCACATCACCCCTTCCACGGTGCCTCTGCATTTCTATCTCTCACATTCTCACCACCCGCATCCCACCTCATTTTCATTACATTTATCTATTTTAGGGGCCCAATCCAACTCCCATTGAACTCTGAATAGGAACAGAGGGCCAGATCGATAAGCAATTTTTATATAGCTGTTTTTCGACTTTAACATCTGGTAGAACAGGTACAGTGTGTGCACCAGAAACATGCCATGCACTCCATGCCCCTGTTCATTGCTCCTCAACTGGATTGTGAGGGAGAACTGATGGACATTGAGACTGAGCAATCTTCCCTCTCTCTCTCTCTCTCTCTCTCTCTCTGCCTGAGAATGCTAAGAAAAATACCACCAGTTGGTGGTGATTTCTGCATTGAAATACTTGTCTTGCTGGACTTGATTACAAAGATGGCTCATTTAACAAGCATGAAAGGAAAGCAGATAGTAAAGAACTTTCAGGTTATGTCTTCACTATCGGCCGGATCGGTGGCAGTGATCAATTTAGCAGGGATCGATTTATGCGATTCTAGTCTAGACGTGGATAAATTATCCCCAAGTGCTCTCCCATTGCTTCTGTAGTCCAGCTCGGTGAGGCGCAGCAGAGTTGATGGGGGAGCAGCAGCAGTCGACTCACCGTAGTGAAGCACCGCGGCAAGTAGATGTAAGTACATCACTTCAGCTACGTTATTCATGTAGCTGAAGCTGGCATAAAACTAATCAACCCCCCCCCCCCCCGCAGTGTAAACCAGGGCTCAGTCTCTACCAATCCCTTCTAGGTTTTTAGACCATGTTCATACTGGCTATCTTTGAACCACTGATCTAGAGAGAGGTTCCTGTTCCCATCATTAAACATGTATCAAAAACTGTGAAGTTTGCCAAGAATTGTATTGGTTTTTCCCAATTTTGAAGTATGACAGGTTGTGCAAACACCAGCCCAGAAAGAAAGGAATTAAGCAGCTGCTCTGGCCCCAGATGCCCACGCCATCCTATCTGCAAAGCACACACAGCTTGAAGGAGATCAAAAGGGGAACAGGCCAGCTTAATAGAGGAGCAGACAGTGGAGGGAACTGACCTACACTTGAGCAATTGGGAAGCAGCAGTGAGAGAGGTCCTGTTGCTCGAGGCTCTGGTCACAGAGACTATACCAGAGCCATAAGGGAGAGATTTGCAACACTCAGAAGATATGAGACTTTACCTTTGATGTCAGTTATTTACTGTTTATTACTTTACCTGTTAGGAAAGAGGGGACTGGTAAGAAAGTGATACAGGGAGGCAGCAGTATAGCTCTTTTGGGCACAGGACTTAGAAAGGGCAGGCCCTGGTTCCCCCACCACCAGGAGGCCAGAAGGCATAAACCCTACCCCTAACGGGGGAGAACCTGGGCAAGGGAAGATCCTAAAGGCCTATCACCTAACCAAAAAGGCTACCCCATTAGGGCTCTTTATATAACTGTAAAAGGGGTGGACAAACAGGTGTGATCTAGGCAGAGGGTTGGCATACAAGAAGAGCAGACCACCACAGGGCTGGAGTGGCTGTCATCAGGGGTGATGCCAGAAAAGAAGTAGCCTTGCTACACCTGTGCCCAACCAGAAGAGGACACCCATGGTAAGCAGTTTCCTTCACTTGCAGATTTTACACTTTTACAAAACTATATGATGGTTACTCATGTATTTCACCCTGTTGGAAAAGCATATAACCATAGCTAGTGGAAAAGTGGGTAAATAAAGTGAAAAATGGGAATTTTGAAAAGTTGGAAATTCTCATATTTTTGTGGGGATTTAAAAAAAAATAAATGGGAAACCATAACGTTGTGAAAATAGCAGTATTTTTGTTATGGTAATTTTATCCTGCCTCTGCACGCAAACATCAGCATGTCATCCAATAAATAAAATATAGCTGTCACTATATTTCTTTTGTATGTGCTGCTGGACATCATATTAACTTCCGTCTCTGTTGGCCTACTGGCATCTTGGAGAAAGAACAAGATAACCATACATGGAAAAATTTCTTTACATAATAATGAATTGATAAAACCAGGTGGGTGAGATATTTTCTCATGGGACCAACTTCTATCGGTGAGAGAGACAAGCTTTTGAGTCACACAGAGCTCTTGTAAGAGCTCAAAAGCGTCTTTCTCACCAGCAGAAGTGGGTCAAATAAGAGATGATCTCACCCACCTTGTCTCTCTAATATCCTGGGACTGACACAGCTACAACTACACTGCATACAATGAACTGATAAACATTTAACTAATTGGTTGCATTCTACAGAGTTGTATTTCTGGCTGTAAAGAATATTCATTTCACAGAATAAAGTATTTTTATGGCAAAAAAAATCTTTGCCATTGGTATCCACTGCAGATATACTATGCTTTGAGTATTTACAAAAAAATATGAATAAATTAATTGATTAACTGACAATAAAACTGAAGTGCATATTTCCACTATTGCACTCACTCTGATTTATTTAAACAGAAGACACTATAAGTCAGACAGAAATTTTTTCTATAAGGCTGCTTGATTAAAAGCAACACATTTGCAGATGAGCTATTTGGTGCTAATATGATGCTTTCAAAAATATGATAAAGAAACAGAGTAACAATTGAAATGTGTTCTCTTTCAGAGCAGTGAAATGAAGGCTCTCCTTAAAAAGAAAAATATGTGTAGATAGTTATACTAGTGGATAGATGCAAGACTTTCCAAGCAGGTTATGATATAATTTATTTCCTCAATTCCAGTACTGCAAGTAGCAAGTAAATAAAATAAGTTAAAGAAAGCACTAACAAAATAGCCCTTTTATGATAACATGAAAGAAATCCTGTTGTGGCTACAGCCTTCACTTTTGATTAAAATGCTATCACAGGGATTGGCAAGAAGACTCATGCACATAACTACACTAATGGAGTGAAATGCTGGCCCCATTGAAATCTTCACTGCCATTGACTTGGATGAGACCAGGATTTCATCCACTGTAATTTGTGTAAATATATCATCTTTCTGGCACATGCTATTTCTGTCATTAAAAATGCAGGGCCAAATTCTCAGCTGGAATACACTGACATAGTTCCATTGGAGGGTTTTTGTGTGTATTAGTTTATACTTGCTGTGAATCTGGCCCACATATTTTGTCTTAAGACAATTTACTGTCAGTCTATTAATGCATGCAGAATATGATACAATGCATTCACATACAACATTGTTTAAAAATGCTGGTTACACAGTTACCTTTTTAACTTCATACTTAATGGCTAATTTGACACGACTCAGTGAAGCTCTGTGCCTCTGTGTTTCAACTGGCTCAGCATCCAAATCCCCATTTAGAATGGCTTCTACCTCTTCAGAGTCTCGGCAGAGATCAAGGACACCAACCACGAAGTCCTTGCATTGCATAGACAGCTTGCGATAGTCATTCTGAAAAGGAAGTTAAAAAATAATAGCCCTTCACTCACAAGATGGGTATGCTTAGCAGTTGACAATAAGGAAATATGGACAAATTAATGAAAGCTTAATAGTGTCATATTTATATTGCACTTTACATCCTGTGACTCTCTAAGTACTTTACAAATTTATATTATACGATATTATGTATTACAATCACTTCACTCTCTACTAAAAGGAAACAGATCACCTCTGAGGTAGCAACTGTTTAACAGTGCACTACAATACTACACAAAGGTTTAGGACAAGTGAAGAAAAATCCTGAATTAAAATGGAAGTGCTAAGGAAATTTCATTGGTAAAAAGGAATTGCCCAAATTGGAGACCAGAACCCTGGACTTCTTAACCTTACTGCTGCAAAAAATGCCAATGTATCTTTAAGCACCAGATAGAGTCTACAGAGATCGCCATTTGAGCTACAAAATCTAATTTCTGTTCCTCCATCATTGCTAACGGTGCTGATAATCCTTGTTCTTACATTTCATTTTTTTCTCTATTCCTCTCTCCCACCCATCAGTTCCAAGAAATTCCAAATTGCCACAATTTGTGTCTTCTCCAGCACTCCCTAGATACCTTTCCCTTCCTTTCCTCTCTCTCTCCTATGTACCTTCCTGCATATGTCTGATACGAACCAGTCCCTTCACAAAACAATCTACCTTCTTAATCCCCTGCTCTTTCCTCTCATTTGTTCATTTTCCACCACTGTTTCTCCCTCCACTACCATTACTGTCAATAATTGCTATCTTTATTACCTTCCGCAAGTCTCTAAAATGTGTCACTATCTGCCCCCCTTCATAAAAAGCCTTCCCTTGCTTCAGAAATTCTTTTTAAAGTCCCCTGTCCTGGGAATTAACATTATGTTATCTGAACTAGTTTTAAACATAGTTTAACACAACTTAAACATGGTTTGCCTGGACAGTGTTGTTTAGAACAGTGCTCTAACCCATTTACCTCAGCTGCTCATTGCCTCCATCCTCACAGCATAGATGGGGCCCCATAGTGTCCTAACTTCTCTTTTTCTAAAAAGCACTTGAAAAAATAGGGTTTTCTCATCTCTCCAGTTTTGCACTACAATATCCTTGCCCATTTTCAGTCTGGGTTCAGTGCTGGTGATAACATGGGAATCTCTCAATTGTATATAGTTAAATACTTCTCTCTTTCTGCTGTCTCTGGGACTCTTTTCCTTCTCTGTGACCTCACTGCTTCCTTAGACACTGTGGGCTAC
This sequence comes from Chelonoidis abingdonii, assembly GCF_003597395.2. Taxonomy (NCBI): domain Eukaryota; kingdom Metazoa; phylum Chordata; order Testudines; family Testudinidae; genus Chelonoidis; species Chelonoidis abingdonii. The sequence continues at coordinate 42,631,027 of NC_133773.1, forward strand.
TCTATTCTCCTGGATCACACCCATTGTTATGCAGGTGTGTCAAGATCCCACCTTTATACCTGTCAAACTATTATTTCTAGAGTGCTGCAGTGACAGCTTTTCTGTGTAAGCCCCTGTTCTATGCAGTACATAGCACATTGCTGACTCTTCTACCCTTCTCAATTTACCTCCTCCCACTGAGTCATCTTATTTTTACTGTTAACTGTAGCTGCTACTTTCACACTGGTGACACTCAGTTGTTCATATCTGTCAACAACTTTAAAAATTTCCATCTGCCCACCCTCTTTGCTTATCTTCACAGGAAATTTGTGGCTGCATCTCAGTATTGTTGCTCCAACCTCTGTACATAATTTTAGCGTAATGCCTAACCTTGAATCTTCTTTCTGCAAACTTTTATGTCCGCATATCTGGCTATTATCACCTCTGTCACATTAGCCATGTATGCCTATATCTCAGTTCCACTTCTGTTGAAATCTTCATTCATGCTTTCATCTCCTCACCTTGATTTCTCTAACACCTTCCTCAGTGGCCTTGCCAAGACCCAGCACTTGATTCCCTCATATACAGGTGCAGTTGGCCATCTTCCCACAGGTACAAAGAAATATGATCCCATCAGTTACATAAACAATCCTACTAGTCATCATTCATTTCAGGACCCAATTCAAGATTGTACTCTCTTTTCTTTTAAAATCCCCCAATCATTTGCTCCAGCTAGTTTTTCCTATAGGCCATAAAAGGACCAATGTGAATCCTTTGTCTCTTCATACACTCCATCTTCTCAACATTCTTCACGTGAGTCCTTTCCTCTGTAACTCCTGGAAAATCCTTTCTATATATCTCAGCTTTACTGTCTGCCCATCTGCAAACATATCTTTTCCCTTGTTTAAGCGCCTCAATTTCTTTCCCCTTCTGCTATTAGTTTTGTTAATTTTTTAACTGAATTAGCTTTTTGTAATATGTTTTGGAAAGTTGCTCTACACAGCAGCGTTATACAGTATTCATATGTACTATTTTCTAATTTCCAAAAACAAAAGCGTTTCATATTGATAATTAAGAAATTGAAAGGTTTCCCTTAAATAATTTATTTGCTACTTAAAGACAGTTGCTACCATTTTCACTACAACTAAATAGGCATTTATATAAATGGTGGACAGGAAAGCACATTAATCACCATTTACAGAATCATTTGGAGTTAAAACAACATGCATAAGAAAGGAAATTAAAACTTAATATTTTGTTAATAATATAAGGAGTAGCAACCTGCATGGAATTTGGAGGGAGGAGCACAGGTTGCAAGAGAGAAGAGTCTGGAGGAGGCACTAAGAAGCCAGTCACTGTGCATATAGCTTCAGTTAGGGTTGTCAGGTGTCTGGCTTTCGACTGGAATGCCTGGTCGAAAAGGGACACTAGTGGCTCCGGTCAGCACCACTGACTGGGCTGTTAAAAGTCCAGTCAGTGGGGCTAAGACAGGCTCCCGGAGGTTCCTGGTAGCAGCAGCATGTCCCTCCTCGGGCTCCTAGGCAGAGGGGGAGCCAAGGGGCTCTGCGCCCAGCCCCCACCCCAAGCACCAGCTCCGTATCTCCCATTGGCCAGGAACCACAGCCAACGGGAGCTGCAGAGATGGCAGCTGTGGACGGGGCAGCATGCTGAGCCACCTGGCCGCGCATCCATAGAGAAGCCAGAGTGGGGACATGCCATTGCTTCTGGGAGCCGCCTGAGGTAATCACCACCTGGAGCCTGCACCCCTGACCCCGTCCTGTGCCCCAACCCCCTGTCCCAACCATGATCCCATGCCCGCCCTCTGAACCCCCTCCGTCCCAGCCCAGAGCATCCTCCTACACCCCAAACCCCTCATATCCAGTCCCACCTCGGATCTTGCACCCCCATCTGGAGACCTCACACCCCAGCACCTGAACCCCCTGCCCCAGCCTTGATCCCCTTCCCACCCTCCAAACCCCTCAGTCCCAGCCCAGAGCACCCTCCAGCACCCCAAACCTCTCATCCCCACACTAGAGCCTGCACCCACAGCCAGAGCACTCACACCCCACCTGCACCCAACCCCCGCCCCAGTCTGGAGCACCCTCCTGCACTACAAACCCCTCATCCCCAGCCCCACCCCAGATCCTGCACCCTTAGCCAGAGCCTGCACCCTCAGCTGAGCCCTCCCACCCCTCTCAACCAGCATGGAGCCCTCTCCCACACCCTGAACCCCTCATTTCTAGCCCCCCCTGGAACGCCTCCCCAGCCCAGAGCCCGTACTCTCTCCCACACTTCAACCCACTGCCTCAGCCTGGAGCCCCTTCCTGCACCTTGAACTCCTCATTTCTGGCCTCACCCCAGAGCCTGCACCCCCAGCCGGAGCCCTCACCCCCTCTCGCAGGCAAACCCCGAGCCAGCCTGGTAAAAATGAGAAGTGAATGAGAGTAGGGAGAGCAAGTGACAGAGAGAGGGGAGGATGGAGTGAGCAGGGGCGGGCTCTCAGAGAAGTGATGGGGCTTTGGAAGAGGGGCAAGGCAAGCGTGTCAGTTTTGTGCAAGTAGAACGTTGGCAACCCTAGCTTCAAAGCTAGCTTCAGTTGCAGCATCTCTATACATAGCTCTCTTAATAAACAGGCATTTTAGAAATATGGAGTCCTCTCATGTTATTACCCAGCACGCCATACAGGGAACATAAGGCCACAAATTATGGCTCAGATCCTGCAACTGATAGTGTGTGGGAGAATGCACCTATGTAAAAACCACATTACCAGCTGTAATAGCATTATATTGATGGGAAAGGAATCACAGCCATCCTTAGTTCTGTTTTCCGGCACTTACATTTTTTTAGAAAAATCAGTCTTTGCTCTGACATTAATTAGGCCTATTCTCTGTTCAATGCTGATTTTTTAAAAGTTTAGTAAAATTTAGTTTGGCTTTTTTTGAGTTATCCAAATGACATTTTTTATGCAGCAAGATCCAAATTTTGTCCTTGCATGAATACAATTTAATTTAGTTCTGAGAAAACTGACCAGGCTTTTTCTTGCACTTTAAAATGCCTTTATTGATATGTACATAGATCTGAGTGATGAATGTCGGATTTACTCAGGCCTGGTCTACACTACGCATTTAAATTGATTTAAAGAATATTAAATCGATTTTTAACGCTGTACCCGTCCACACTACAACGCCCTTTATATCGATATAAAGGGCTCTTTAAATCGATTTCTGTACTCCACCCCGACGAGAGGAGTAGCGCTAACTTCGTACTACATTCGATTAGGGTTAGTGTGCGATGGAAAGGATGGATGTTATTTGCCTCCGCGAGAGGTTCCCCAGAGTGCCCACTGACGCTCTGGACAGCAATCTGACTCGGATGCAGGCGGGCAGGTAACAGGAAAGCCCCGCGAACTTTTGAATTGCATTTCCTGGTTGCCTCAGCGTGGAGCTTGATCTCGCACGGGTGGCAGATAAATCAAAAGGACCCGAGCATGGAACCACGGGAGATACTGGAATCTGTCGCTTTGGGGAGACAAACTGTTGTATCAGAGCTCCGTTGACAGAACAACGATGCCAGCGTTCGAAAAAAATCCTCCAGGCTAACACAGCGCTGGCGTGACAAGAGTAACTGGGAAGCCAGAAGACTCAATGGATGCCATGGAGGGAGGCAGGGGGTACTGAGGACTCCAAGCTATCCCACAGTCCACAGCAAGTCTCTGAAAAGTATTGCATTCTTGGCGAGGCCCATGTCTGTAGGTTCAAACACAGTGTCTGGCCGTGGTTCAGGGAATAGCTCCTCAGTTCCCCCATCCATCCAACATGTGAAAGAAAAGGGAAAGAAAATCATTTCCTTGACCCTTCTTCAGTTTGTCACCCTATGTGTAAACTGAATGCTGCTGGTAGACGCGATGCTACAGCAGTGAATGAGCACTATCCGCTCCTTATCCCCCCTCCCGGTGTAGACTGTGCAGTAGGACCAGGAACCGTCCCATGAACCCCAATGGCCTGAAATGCTAATTCATGAGGAATGATTCCTGGTTACTCCCAGTAGATAGGACAGAAAACGCTAAATAACACTATCATCATAGCAAACTGGGGGCTTCAGCCTCCCTACCTTTCCGTGTAAAGAAAAGATTCGTACTTGCCTGGACTGTCCATAGCCCCGGGAGGCTGCTTCCTTCCCCGTCCATTTTATCAACAAAGTCTCTGTTTCTTATCCTTGCATTCTTTATAACTTCATACAAAAGGGGGGGACACTGCCACGGTAAGCCCAGGAAGGTTGGGAGGAGAGGGAAGCAACGGGTGGGGTGTTGGAGGGGCACCCCCATGTGAATACGGACAACGGAGCAAAGCTGTGATTCTGATTACACCTGGCCTCTAAAATACATCTGCCTCTTATTCTAAGGCAGGACTGATTCTATTTTTAGAAACCATAAAGGGAGGGATGACTCAGTCCCAAGTGAGTCAATCCCTTTGCTTTTGCGTTGCGCTCGCACCAGGCCGATTTCAGCCAGGCACTCATGATAGCAAGCGGACAGTACAGAGAGGGAAGATAACCGTCATCTCATTGTCAGTTTTCTCCGGCAGTAGAATGGTAGCAGAACGACCCGGTTTAACGCATCTCTGTATCATTGCAAAAGAATTGAATGCTTGCTTGTGTAGCGCTGGAGTATGCCTCTCTCTCCGCGGCCAGTCCAGTACGCATACGGTGCCGGAAAAAAAAAAGCTGATCGGGCTCCATGGTTCCGTGCTATGGCGTCTCAAGGGCAATCCAGGAAATGGCCGCGAAAGATTGTCACTGATGTTTTTCCCGGAGGAAAGGAATGAGGACGAACATTACCCAGAACCCCCCGCCAACAATTAAGATCAACCCTGAATTCCAAGGACGGGGGAGACTGCGGGAACTATGGGATAGCTACGGAAGTGCTACCCACAATGCAACGCTTCAGAAATCGACGTTAGCCTCGGAGCATGGACACACAACGCCGAATTACTGTGCCTAGTGTGGCCGCATGAAATCGAAATTATAACATCAGTTTTATAAAACCGATTTTAGCAAATTCGATTTTATCCCGTAGTGTAGACGTGGCCTCAGTGAAGAAACTGGCTGAGAAGTAAAGGAGTTCTAATCTGAAAATAATAATAGTGCACCATGCAAGCAGCTCACACGACTTCCTTTACCATCTAATCATTCACTTGCTTTTCTTTTTTCTTAAAAGAACATGGACATTTAATGGAAAAGGCTGTTAGTGAAAAGCTATTTTTGAAAAAGAAAAGAAAAAAGCTAGGAAATTAAAATTCAGTTTCACTCCACTGAAGCCATCACTTAGCCACATTATACATATACATATTTAGGCATCAATTTAACAATTTATGCAATAATACAAAATACTGTGGGCCTGATCTTCATTTAAACTAAGGCTATATCAGAGTGGTTATAAATTATATTTATATTCACTCTAAGGTCCCTTTACATTGCCAGAGTGGTGCAAAGTGGCCTTAAGGTAAGTGAGAATTAGGCCCTACCTATACAAAAGAGGGATGTGGTGTGATTGCTGCGAGCGCTAAAGTTTCCTGACTTTTGCACATTTAGTTTTTCAACCATTACATTGATTACTGCTTCCTGGGTCTGATCCAGTATTTGTACACCCAAAACTCCTACAGAAATATGCATAGGGAATGAAGAATTGGGACCAAAATCTAATGTGGATTTCCTCCACTAAACATTTTAAGAATTTGTAAGCAAGTTCTTAAATAATAAAAGTATTTATGCAAATAAAAATGTATATATCTACTGCATATTATATATGTTATGATCCATATTTTCAAAATGGCCAGAGCACATGGGCACATACAAGTGAATAATTAATTCATTCACACAACTGGTGCAAGTGCACATGCAAACTTGGAAAGTATAAAAATGGCCATTTAGACCATGTGCATAAATACCTAATTTGTGTGTGAGTTATAAGAACTTCATGCAAAAATCAAACACAAATTTATATACATTAATGCATATTGATTCGAGCTTTTAAAATCTGGTCCTAAATGTAGAAGTTTAAACGCTCTTTATTAGTTCAGCAAAGGAAGACTATGTAAATTGACTTGGAAAAGGGACAATATCTACCCTTAGATGGATATCCATATCTTCCATCAGTTTCAGCAGGAGCTTCAAGCACAACCAAGTGTAGGAATTTGTCCTGTATAAAGTGGGACTAGAGAGCTCTTTGATCCTTGATCTGAAGGACCAAATTCAGCCCTGGTGAAAGCAGTGCAATTCTTGCTAAAGTTTATATGAGGGCATTTAGCCCAATGCCATTATATGTAAACCACAATATAGCAGTGCCATTTTTAGCAACCTCATCCCTTTGTAGCTTCATATTTAACTTTTATCACTCATTATACCAAAGGGCTGTCAGCTGATCTGACTGCTAGAAAGCCTTCCATTGTCCCATGATGAAAATTTAAAAATGTAAAACAACCAATTATAATCTAATCTGAGAAATATAAAACTTCTAAAAATAAGTCTCAGCCAATCAGTTATCAATAAGATGATGCAAACAGATGGACGTAGAAGCTCTTTGAGACTATGAATGTAATGTTTTGCAAAGTGCTCACATACTTTAAGAACTATACAATAATTAGCTGCAGTGTCCTAAAGGCCTGGTGAAACTAGAAGATCAGGGATCTACAATGGTTGGGGGTATTTGTATTCTAACAAGTTTGTTGCAAATGTGGATGGGAAAACCATGATTCTATAACCATGGTTATGAACAATGTTGCACGGTAGGTCAAGCCGGGTCATTAATCTGTGCCAGCCTCTGCTCAGCTACAGCCACCTCCTACCTGCAGGCAGGCTCCTTGAGATGATCCAGTGAGTGATGGAGGTGGGATCTTAGGGGGAAGAGGTGGAGCAGGGGCTGGGCCTTAGGGAGAAGACACAGAGAAGGGAGCAGGGCCTCAAGGGAAGAGGCGGAGAAGAGGCGTGGCCTTGAGGGAAGAGACAGAGAAGGGGCTGGGCCTGTGGGGAAGAGGTGGTGCAGGGGCAGGGCCTCAGGGGTCTGGTTACCAGCAATAATAAAGGTGGCAACCCTAAGTGGGGGAGGCTGGGCAAGAGGTGCCCAGGTCCCATTGTGATTGAGCTTAGCAATTCCAGAAGAGGGGTTACAGGGAGTGATGGTCTCTGGCCCCAGTGAGGAGGGTTGCAGGGGAGTTGGATGGGAAACGGGTTCTTGCTGCAAATTTCTAAGGGAAAGGGGCAACACTCTGAAGTTTTGCCTGGGGCAGCAGACTGGCTTGAGTGGCCTTTGACCTCAGGCATAAGATCTCCAGTACTACTCATGGGGTCATTTGAACCCATATCACCCACTTCACCAGGACCGGCACTAGGGTTTCTCATGCCCTAGGCGCATGGCCATTTCGCTGCCCCCCGCGCTGATCCCACGGCTTCGGTGAAGCTACCGCAGTTATTCCTGCGGAGGGTCTTTTGGTCCGTGGCTCCGGTGGAGCTGCCGCAGCCATGCCTGCGGGCGGTCCACTGGAGCTGCGCGAGCAGCCAACCGTCCGCAGGCATGACTGCGGCAGCTCCACCGGAGCCACGGACCAAAGGACCCTTCGCAGGAATGACTGTGGCAGCTCCACTGGAGCCACCTGCCGCCCTCCCGGCAAAATGCCGCCCCCCGAATAATCCTGGCACCCTAGGTGATTGCCTAGGCTGCCTAAATGGTAGCGCTGGCCCTGCACTTCACGCAGCAGTGGTATAATTGCCACCATCTGGCCTTTCAGATGCATCCAAACTCTGAATCTTTGGGGTTTCCCTGTCACTGGGTTTATATTGTATAGAATTCTGCTCTACTGATGCTGGGGTTTGCTTCGGTATGCTTCTGCACACCTGCATCTTCATGACAGTGTTTGTTGGTTACACACACCTATATTTTATCTTAATTTAGTTCTTTGTGGCAGGGACTATGTATTTGTATAGCACCAAGCACCAGGGGACCCAGGTCTAACAGGGATCTGAGCATTAGTGTCATAATAATTAATGTAACACACAGTAAAACCCTTGCATGTAGGATTTAGTGTTGTGTCGGTCCAGTAGAAGAGTGATTTTTAAGAAGAGTCAGAAAAAGGCATTAACTTTATGGTTCTGATCACTGAAATATTATTTAAAAAGACATGAGTCATCAGCATGTACACACGTAACTCTGGAAGACAGGATCCTGGCTTATTTGGAAAATAGTCCATGGTAAAAAAAAAAAAAACGAAATTGGTGTCAACTATGTTTTTTCTGTCAATTATGATTTGCATGTGAACCAGGTAACTACAGTTCTTAGTGTGGGGCGTATATGCCAACAGTCGCTGTTTTGGAGGGATAGTCCTTATTTGGCAAAAAAATCTCTCTCATTTTTCAGTTCTGTCTCTGCAAAATCCTTTCCCAGACAAATATATTTCAGTGGAAATTTGACATAATTTGATCTACCTCAATATAATTTGGACAGGTGGTATGGGGAATTTAGAATAGACAGTATGTTATTTCTGTAATGACAGCTTCTTTCCCCATGTGAGAAAGATGAGAAGTTCCAGATGATGGAGAAAGACTAAAAGAGGCTCTAGGATGTCTAGGTTATAAGAAACCTTACAGAACCCAAAGGTCTTGCAGCCCTTAATGTAGAGTTTTACCTGAATAAGTGCCACAGTGGTTGGAGTAAGGGCTGCAGAGCCCATGTGAATTTTGTGCAGAATCAAGCCCCTAATCATAAAATATTTGCTTTGGCATTATACTCTGTCAGCGTTGAAGGCCATTCCTGGAGCACAAACTCATGTTCTGTTAAGGTTATCTCATAACCATAAGGTTTTTCTCAGCATTAAAGCTTTCCTTCTTACTAGTTCTGCCTCGCTTCTGTTATCTAGCAATATTTGGGATTACTCCTGTCCAGAAGGATACATTCGTTCTTTGTTCAAATGAAACTTCATTCTATTCATTCCTACCCATTTTTCCCCACTCACTCTAGATCCACTTGTATTTCTTCTCAGTCCTCCACTGTGTTTGTAATAAATTAAACTGGCTGTGATCTTCAAAGGTTAATGAGTCTTTTCCCCTCTTTCACATCATGTGTGAAGATGTTAATTAAACAAAGTGGTACTCAACATTGACCCTGCAGGACCCCATTAAAAATTTTACTGCAACTAGATACATCATTTATATAACCACTCTGTTTACAATCTGTCATTCCCTGATCCAGGCTTTTTTTAATGTAGTGTATCCTCAACCATACAGCTGGTTTTTGTGAGTTTACTTCTGAGGTATTACAGGGAACTGCATATCATGAAGAGGAAGCATTGGGTAATATTTATCATTGTTTAATCATGAATTACCTAATGGAGATGCTGAGATATACAAAATAATTAGTGTACAGTGAAACTAAAACATACAAGTCAAAAAGAGAATAAAAAGGACTGATATGTAAACCAACAAATACATTTCTGGGCAGACAAATACACTCCTGAAAAATGAATAAAAAAATTGACTGTCCAGTGGTGAAACAACAATCACACGTCATCTTCATAATTTGTAGAAAACATCATTCAAAATGTGTGTGAATAAAAAATGGAAACAAAGTCATTGTGTAAATGAAAAATGTAATTTTGCTGCTTGATGCTCAGATTTTATTACTCCTATAGAGTGAACATCAGCAAAACAACTATTATCTGTTACAGTGAATAAAATTGTTTCCCATCCATTGTAGGGTTAGTAATGCTCACACTGGCACTTTTTCTGTGTCTCTTGATGCATATTAAGTATAAAAGCACTTTTGTTTCAAGCAAAATTGCTTTTTAATGGTTTACTCAATGAGCATTCAAAATATCAAGAACCAAAAGGAAAATATAAATCAAACAACTGTAACTCAGAAGGCAAAATACAGTCAATAAAGTCAAGCATCTGATGACGTTACAAGTAAAGTCAACATTAAAAAAAAAGAGGCAAACAAAAAAGATGTCTCACCTTGAATTCTTTTTCAATGTTGGCCAACTTGGCAAGCTCATTACTGAGTTCTAGAGCTGTGAGAACTGGGTCTTCACTGGAAAGGGACAGGTAAGCAGGACTAGCCAGGCCTTTGTAGGCATTTATCCTTGACCTGGAGTGACTAAAAGAATCATGCTTTTGCTTTTCAGTGCAGTCATTGCATTTGCAGAAATAGTCGTGAGGTCTTTCTATCCTTGCTCCTTTCATTAACAACATGTGCACAACCTCATATTTTTGGCAGTGGGCAGCTAAAATGATGGGGGTGATATCTGGCGAAAAGCGGGTGCCGTCTTCGTCATAGGAATAAAAATCATCATCCTGGAGCTCCTGCTCGCAGGGGCTCAGAGTCAGTCGCTTATTTGCTGCAAAACCAGGATGATTCAAAATTGCTTCCACTATCCGGATGTATCCCTTGCTGATAGCAAGCAGCAGTGCATCTCCAATTCGTGCCAAGTTTTCCTTCTTCAACAGAAGTTCTGTCACTTCCAAATGCTCATTCCCTACAGCCAGCTGCAAGGCGTTTTGGCCCATATAATCAACACAGTTGACATTTAGTGTTTTTGATTCCTCCAGCATTTTGCGCACCACAGGAATGTTTCCATACTCTGCTGCATCCAGAAAACGCTCTTCTTCAGCAGTGAGGCTTGTGCCCCTGTTGTTGAACATGAACGCTGGGCCTCTAACAGCTTGCCGTCTTCCCTTTTCCCTCATCATAGTCATACGTCTCAGAGACGGGCTTCCTTCAATGGACCTAATAAGCAGAAAAAATAAAATAATTGTAGACTATTATAGCAGTCGTTTCCTTGGCAGATTCTTCTGCCAGCCACTATAGACACTGATGACTTTCTCCTTTTTCTTGTGTCATTTGCCCAGCTGTCTGCCTGTGTCTCCCTCTGTCCTGGCCCTTCACCCTTTATCCTTGCATAGAAAAGGCTTCTTGGTAGAGGAGGGGTCACAGACCCTTATATTGTCTCTTGCTCACAACTGAAAAGTGTTCACAGACTCATTTTCTGTAGGCCCATTTCTCCTCAAGGACCATGGTAAACTATTTTTATGTGCAACATCATTTCCTTTTAAAAATATCTTCTAAGCACATTCAATAGGTACACATTGGAAACATCAAGTCCTGTATCTTCCCCACAATAAGTGGCACAGACCTGATGGTTTAGAGCAGGGGTCGGCAACCTTTCAGAAGTGATGTGCAGAGTCTTCATTTATTCACTCTGATTTAAGGTTTCGGGTGCCAGTAATACATTTTAACGTTCTTAGTAGGTCTCTTTCTATAAGTCTATAATATATAACTAAACTATTGTTGTATGTAAAGTAAATAAAGTTTTAAAAATGTTTAAGAAACTTAATTTAAAATTAAATTAAAATGCAGAGCCCCCCAGACCGGTGGCCAGGACCCGGGCAGAGTGAGTGACACTGAAAATCAGCTCACATGCTGCCTTTGGCACGTGTGCCATAGGTTGCCTACCCCTGGTTTAGAGGAAGGCAAAATGCAAACAAAACATATGGTACCTTGCACCACATCCAGTTATAAATGGGGAAAACTTTCCTTTCTGACCCTGGCTGGTGATCTCTGCACATAGACTGGACAAGACCAATTACATATTTTTTAGCATGCACCACTACCAGTGTTTGGCCAAGTTCTAAAAACCGTACTCAGCCCTTACTAACTTCAGTCTGAGTTTTGCCTGAGGAAAGATTAAGTAAAAGGAGAGTGAGGACTTAATTATTTGGATCATTGTTGCTGGTCACAAAGTTATCTCCAATGATGCCATTTTACTGTATAACAGCTATTAATGAAGTCGATATCTATGAACAGAAAATAGCTTCCCCCATTGTAAGCCATGTTTTTATTATAGGTGTGGCTGGCAGCACCATCTGCTATTAAGGTATTAACGCTTCCAATTATAAGATCTTGTTTTCAGTTGCTTATAATTCTGCCAAACTTTAACCATTTGGGCTTAAATTTTCCATGCTGGGTGTCTGCCTCAAGCTGAATTATCTTCGAAAGTTTAAGCAAAATGGTTCAACTATTTCTGGACATAAGATTAGGGGAAAATGCATTTTTTTGTCCATGTTCATGAATTGGTTTGAAGAATTATTTTTAGAAGTTGCTGTAGAAGTCTCCATGTCTTGGAGCAGGGACTTGAAATTTGTCAATGGGTGGCCTTAGTGTAAGGGATATGCCTTTTGCTTTTCCTGTGAAAAGTCACCCACATTTGACTAGGCTTGGCAGAATTCAGCTTTTATTTTATTTTTTATAATTTCAACAGATCATATCAATGTTCATTTGAAGCATTTTTTTTATTTTTATCAATTTAAATTTTCACAGTCCTGGGAGATTATTTGTATATGGGGGTCAGAGCAGAATAGTGTACAGTAAATAAGGCCTTGGGCTATACATTGAACAATAAGTAGAAAATAAAATATGAATTAGCTGTTTATTAAGTACAGTCCATTTTATGCACTGAATGAGTCAGGAGTCCTGTGGAAAAAAATAGTTTATGATGATGTAATTAAAGACTGCATCACCATGCACATGGGGCCGAATTAAGGTTAAACAGACAACCTTAATTTGGGCATTTTCTTACATCTGAGTGCTTGACAATGCAACCTTCTTAATAGTGTACTCTGTACCATGGCAGTACAATCCAGTCAACAAAGAACTCTCATTGACTTCAGTGGGAATTCAATACGAGGTGCAAAATTCCATTCATGATGTAGGAGGGATGCTGCTGTTGCAGCTGTCTGCATCAGCCATATTACATTGAGCAAAACAAACTCTTTATAACTTTATGAAAGCTACAAGCATCCTGAAAGCACACTGGTCCAGCCCCTGGATATTTTAGCTAACAGATATGTGCTGTTTCATTGTAATCTGGATGGTGATATTACAATATTAAATACAAATGGCAGGCCTCTTCCATGATAAAATATTTTATCTTATTTAAATGTTCAAGCATGATCAGTGTTTTTGTATAGCAGCAGTGACTTGTGTGGCACTACCAAGTAGTCTATGCAAAAAGAAATATCTGTTTTTTGAAACATGACAAATGGCTATGCCAAAGAAGACACATCCATTATCCTTTGCTCCTGAACCTCTTTATTTATGTCTACAAAAAGGAGAAGCTCTGTTACAAAGAGAATTTCTGACTTTGTGCTAAGCTCGGAACTGATTTAGGCATATTTTACATGTGAAAGCATTTTGAGAGAGGTTTGACTGTGGAGTATAGGTGATGAACAGTCAGTATGCTATCACCCTCTTGTCCTTAAGTCACAAATAAAAATGAGAATATAGTAAATATAAAAAGGCTACTTAAACAAGATCATAATATTTGACATGCTGCTTGGTTTCTACCAGTCTTTCCCATCCAAAGATGTAATGGTACCTGCAGGGAGGATCACTCTCATATATTGTAAATTTTTTATTATAATTTTATTAAACAGCAAATAAAGACAGAATAAATTCTTTTATGATTAATCCTTGATCTAAACAGGTTCTAACAATTCACTTTGCAACGCACCTATCTTTTATGAAATAAGTGTTCAACATACTATTCATTTCTCAAATATTCAATACATTTTTATTTCTCATTCTATAAATCATTCTTTCAGAACCCACTGCTAGAGTAAATAGACTCATTTGGTTTCTTTGGAGGAGATACATCCTTCCAAAGGCAAAATGTGGAGTATGTTTTGCCAATAAGAAAGATGTACTCAGCAATGTGTTTTATGACAAAAAGATATGACATGCGTGAGATGTCTTTTCAAAATACTTAAATGAAAGTTTCTGGTATTTTACTAACTAAACAGACCTTCTGAAAAAATTAAGAGCTAGCAATTTTGTATGGTACCACATTGCCAGACTATATAGCTAAATGGCTAGATCCAGGCAACTCTCTCATCAAATTTATACACCTTCCTGAAGTCAGTTGAAATTGTCAAAGTAAGAAGTGTAGGATCATATAGTCTGCTATTTCCTTTTCTAATCTCCACTTAAATTTAATGATCACTTTTTAAAAGGAATCCCAAGGAATCTATGAAATATTTTGAATTATTGAAGTTTTAGCTTTGCATTTTTGATTGCACTATAATTATCCCACATTTAGTACTGGCAATCCAAAGTATTCAAAAATAAAATCAGGCCTCCCCAAAATCATGAGACTGACTTTAAAAAAGTCACAAGATTTAATATATTTTTGGTTCTTTTTATTTGCCTTCTGTTTTTTCAGCCTTCAGGGTTCACATGTTCAAACTTTTCTCTGTAACCATGAAGGATAAAAACAATGACAAATATAAACTGAGGTAATGTTAGTTTATAAGTAAATTCTACTCCCAATGCACAGCTTGAATAGCCAAACTATTCAGTGGGGAGATTCAGAATCAGGAAGGTGAAGACACAGTCCCACTTGCAAACCAGAGACAGCAGCTGAGCTGCTCTTCAGGTCCTGGTGCCAGCTAGCAACACAAGCATGCACCCAAGGTTCCAGGAAGGCTTGTACAGCCTGTACCTGGGTCCTTGCCACTGAAGCTTCACTGCTATTTTTAGTTGTGCTAGCTAGATTAAAGTTAGCTCGTATGCCTACCCAAGCTCCAATCATTCCTCCAACTGCAGTTTAGACAAACCTTTGGTGTACAGCTTTTTGTTTCAAGGAACTTAAAAGCTTCACTAGCAACCAGGATGAACAAGTGTAACATAGGGCAGAATTTGACTCAGAGCATCCCTAATCCTGAACTAATTGGCTAACAGAGAACAATATCTGCTTATGGCATGGATAAAGCAAGCATGTTCCTGATGTCCTAAATTACAAATTGTAGCTTCTTAGCTACATTACTATTAGTAGTCGTTTGCTAGCATGGATCCAGTCCTGAACTTTAGTTAGGCAAGACTTCGAATGACTTTAACAACAGTTGAATTGTGTAAGGGCTACAGAATCAGACCTTAAATTATTAACAGTTAGCCTAACCATGACTATTATTACTCATGCAAGCTCCTGTGTTACAATACCCATTTCACTAGCATATTCTTAGCTTCTTGGAGCCAGGTCGTGATCCTAACACTATTTGCAGAGAGGAGAGTACATCTCCAGTTTCATAGTATAATCCATGGTTATGTTTTTCTAGGATAACATGAAATAGGGACAGTACATTTCCTTCTTCCCTTTTATGCCACCCACTCCCTCCATAGTATGGGCAGGCTTTAGAGTGACCGAGAAAACACTCCATGAAGTCACATAACCCTAATGAGATACAGCAGGAACTTTCAGAAGCAATAATAATATGTTCCTGGTAAGTCTGTGATCCATTTACACACAACGAAGTTTCAGAAAATAAACGAATAAAAACTATCCTACTTCTTAACCATATTTTTGTCCACAAAATTCATCATCTTTGATAAATAAAATAGAGACATTAAAGCCCTCTTTTCTCTGGAAAAAGATGCTTAGGAAGGCTCTTCGTCTTGTGATTTGCATGCATCTGTCTATTACATTGCTATCACATTGGAGTGCATTGCTTTGTTACCTGAACACTCAAGTCTGCTCCTGCAGCTAAATTTTCCCTCTAGATGGACATATTGTTACTGCTGTACACTAAGCTAGAAACATCATACTTAGCAGTGACAAGCTGGGCATTCAGCTGTTGGTTCCTCTACTTTTCAAATGTAATGTGATAAGCTGCTGCCCTCTGCCACACCAACCATAACTTTTAACCTTCAAACCTGCCAAGTGTGACTGACGATTGAAATGTGCGACAAATGACTGAAACGTGGGACACCTTTGCTTTATTGCTCATTTTGTCATCACTGACAGATAATGTTTAACTATAAAACTTGTTTCTCAGTTAGTTTACACAGTAGAAACACAAAATTAACCAATTATAAAAAAGAAAACTAGAGAAACAGAAATTGCATTATTTGCAGCCATAAGGATCCCTCACATAAGTTGAGAGCAGGGACTTTAGATCCCCAGTAATGACTTCTGTAATTTGAGATAAAAAACAGGGCTACCCAGAGGATTCAGGGGCCCTGGGGCAAAGCAGGGGAGCTGCGGGGCTTGTACTCACCCGTGGCCATGCGGGTCTTTGGTGGCATTTTGGCGACAGGGGGCCCTTCAGTTGCTCTGCGTCTTCGGCAGCACTGAAGGGTCCCCCGCCACCAAAATACCACAGAAAACCCAGACTGCCACTGGGCCATGGCTCGCGGGGCATTTCGGCGGCAGGGGGCCCTTCAGTCGCTCCATGTCTTTGGCAGCACTTAAGGGCCCCCCACCGCCAAAATGCTGGCCAAAGACCCGAACTGCCACCAGGCCAGGGCTCACGATGCCTGGGGCAAATTGCCCCACTTGCCCGCCCCCCACCCCCCGGGCGGCCCTGATTAAAAAACCAACTGCCGTCTTCTTTGGACCAGCTAGTAAGGGGAGAAGTGACAAGTGTATACAGTAGAACCTCAGAGTTACAAACACCAGAGTTATGAACTGACCAGTTAACTACGTGCCTCATTTGGAACCAGAAGTATGCAATCAGGCAGCAGTAGAGGCAAAAAAATAAATAATAATAAAAAAGCCAAATATAGTACAATATTGTGTAAAATATAAAGTACTAAAAAATAAAGGGAAAGCAGCATCTTTCTTCTGCATAGTAAAGTTTCAAAGATGTATTAAGTCAATGTTTGGGCATAAATTTTTGAAAGAACAACCATAACGTTTTGTTCAGAGTTATGAACATTCAGAATTATGAACAACCTTCATTCCTGAGGTTGTATATGTGTGCGTGAGAAGGGACTGTGGTCTACCAGTAACAGTCAGAATAGCTAAGCACATCAGTAAATCAATCGAAAAGCAGCATAGATGAGGCTTGAATCTGCTGTATAAAAGACCTAGTTTCTGTTCCCAGTTCTGTCAAAAGTAACCTGCAACCTCTCAGTTAACATTTTTATAGTGGAGGGAATGATCCTAGCTTTGCTCAGAGGACAGCAATGCTGAGGTCTTGCCCAACAGTAAATGTTTTGAAGTGCCCAGAAATATAAATACCTGTCAGTAGAAGAGGTGAACTTAAACTCACGGCCTCTTGGCTCAGTGCACATTCCCCTAAACCCAAATGTATAACATGAGGATTTCTCTCTCTCTCATCTGTGAAATATCACCTGGCTTGCTGGAAAAGAGAGGCTCACTCACTTGAAATGCACTCACATAACCTAGGACAGCTGAGCAGTCTGATCCCAACCCACAGTATAACACTGGTCCATTCTGAAGTAATCTCATCCAGAGTGGATATAATGAATCATTGTTAGTGGAAGTGCTGGTTCATGGCTGTGAAGACAACAGTCAGACCATGTCAGCAGAGGTAAGATACAGTAAGATATTCAGAGGAAGACATCACTCCATTCCAGTCCCCTCCTCAAAAATCTTTAAGTCATTTTTTTACCATCCGTATTTGCTTAGGTACAAATAAGCTCAGTGGAAAGAACAAGTAATATGCTTGACAGGAAAAATAAGTTTACAGCTAGACAGATTCAGGGCCAGATCTGTGCAGACACAGCACAAGGGAAACAGCCTGTACAGAGAAGCAACATGGTAAGGGGTGGGCAGAGGAGAACATTAAACTCCTTGCACTGCTCCCCCTGATCTGAGCTGTGATTGTCAAAGGAGTCTCAGGGAATTAGGTGCACAACTACGATTACATTTCAGTGGGAGATAGGCGCCTAACTCCCTTAAGATGTCTTTGAAAAATGAAAGCCACAACTCATAGTATTTTTGCCTGTGTGTTCTTTGACAAGATCATTAGTATTTTGTGAAATCAAGATCATAATCCAAATGTTACTCTAGTGTACATTTGGGAAAGAATACCTTTCCAGTGACACATGGCACAGCCTTAGTCTAGAAAGGGCGTGTGCCTAAATACTCAGAATGCCCAAGTGATATATGTAATAGAATAAGTGTCTAACCAGTAGCTAACCAGTTTGTCAGCATTAAATTACTTAATGATCAAGGATCACACTACCAATATAATCCCTTCCTTCTTTTACAGTGTTTTATCAATACTTGTCTCCATCATTTTGTCTTGTTTACAAAACTATGATGAATAGAACCAGAACCCTGGATATATGAATGTATAGTATACATCATGTAGCAGCCCAGCACTTTTCAGTACATAACTTGGATAGACATAACAGCACTGGGAATCAAGAAACCTGGGTTTTATTCCCAGTGCAGCCACTCACTTGCTGTATAACAGGGGTAGGCAACTTATGGCATGTGTGCCGAAGGCGGCAAGTGAGCTGATTTTCAGTTGCACTCACACCAGGGCTGCCCAGAAGGGAGCGTAAGTGGGGCAATTTGCCCCAGGCCCTGGGCCCCACAGGAGCCCCCACGAGAGTTTTTTGGGGCCCCTGGAGTGGGGTCCTTCACTCGCTCTGGGGGCCCCGGAAAACTCTTGTGGGGCCCGGGCCCCCAGAGCATGTTCCGCAGCAATTCGGCGGCGGGGGGTCCTTCCGCTCCAGAACCCACCACTGAAGTGCCCCGAAGACCTGCGGCAGTGGGTCCTGGGGCAGAAGGACCCACCGCCACAATGCCAGGTCTTCGGCGGCAATTCGACAATGGGGGGTCCTTCCGCTCTGGGACCCGCTGCCAAAGTGCCAGATCTTTGGCAACAAGACCCCAGGCCCCCTGAATTCTCTGGGTGGCCCTGATTCACACTGCACCGGTCTGGGGGGCTCTGCATTTTAATTTAATTTTAAATGAAACTTCTTAAACATTTTAAAACCCTTATTTACTTTACATACAACAGTAGTTTAGTTATACATTATAGACTTCTAGAAAGAGACCTTCCAAAAATATTAATATATTACTGGCACGCAAAATCTTAAATTAGGGTGAATAAATGAAGACTCGGCACAGCACTTCTGAAAGGTTGCTGACCCCTGCTGTATAACCTTGGGCAAGTCACTTTAGTCCTCTTTGCCTGTTTCCCCTTCCATCCTTTATCTTTTATGTTGACTTAGATGGTAAACTCTGCAAGGAGGGGACTGTCTCTTATTCTATGTTTGTACAACTACAGCACGTGCCAGGACACCTTATCTCAGTTAATCAGTATACTTATTCACATTTTCATTAATATGTGGTACATTTTTTGCATTTAAAATCCTATTTAAAACAGCATTCCAGAGGAAACAACCTGACTATCTAGAAGAAACCCTCCCTAACATGCTATGTTAGTTTGGAATCAGACTGCAGTGTTGGGCATTTAGTAGAGATAACCAAAGTTACATATCCTTTCCCCTCTATACCGTGTTGCTTCAGCATGTCCTATTATGTTGATTGGGGAGCACTAGTATCAGCCCAGTGGACAGTCTCTTCCAGGATAGGAATACAAGAGCTGTATTCTGATAAGTAATTCCAACAGGTGGAGCTCATACAAGAAACAAAAGCCTTGAGCTGAGTAAACTGGAATCAGGTATAGTCCATGTTGGTGTAATATTCATTTCTTAAGGAAGGGAGTATGCCAGTGGCTCTGTGACACCACTTATATTATCAATGAAGAGATCTAGAAATTCAAGTCTCTTGATGCCTGAGCCACCGGATACAAAGCGTAACACAGTGTAAAACTCCTAACCAGAGCTGGTAGAATGTACATATATTTGTGATTATCATATTCTAAGTGCTACTCTAATTGTTGTATTTTAAAATTTTCCCCAGTGTGATTTTAATTAAGTATGTTTACAAACAAAGAACACATTCTGTAATAATATATAGCTCAAAAAGTGTTCATTTGCTTAGTAATGAAAACATTTAATTACGAATTAATTTGACCTGAAATTGTAAGATATTCAGGTAATCCTTGGAGACCAAAATATTGAAGTGTCAACCAAAACTATAACATATTAAAGAACTGAACAATTCCTAGGCACCACACACAAAAACTGGGCAAGCCAGTCCCTTTCTAGTCCTCTTTCTCTAGCTAGACATTGTATTGATTTTATAAAACAGACAAAAAAATTAACATCTTTACAAAAGTAAATGTATTTCTGTTGCAGGTAAGTCCTCCTAACTATTAATCATCATGATGTTTTCAGAAGGTGTCAAAACTTGAAATAAACTTACAAAAGTTCAAAAGTTTGTCCCTCTCCATAGTTCTTTCAGTTTTCTATTTTGGGGGGATGATTCTATCAGCATAGATTTTGACCATATTTTTCACCATAAGAAAATGTAAAAATATTTTTGTACCTGTGTGGAAGTAATAGTTTTTTACCACTGGGACAAGATAACTTCATTAACTCCCAAAACTTTGACTAAGCCAGCAACTGGATTTTCTCAGAAAACTATTTTACTAGGCACAAAACATCATATAGATGAATGTTATATAATTGCTGTCAATATAAATTAAGTTTAGCCAGTAGGATATTAAAACATCCTCTCTTAGGATATGTCTTGGATTTTGAGTAACCTTACTAATAAGTTTGGTAAAATATTTCTATCCTGGCTTTTGCAGAAGGGATCTGTGCTGTGTCACATATAACAAATTTAATTTTTAAAGTTTTGTGTGAATAACAGTCGATTTAATACAATAAAGCTTGCCCGAGAAAACCTGCTCTTGGTAGGATATATAAATAAACTGATAAACCATCGGATTTCTCTCTTGTTTTCATCCAGCAAAATCCTTTGCAATATTTCATCTGCATCTGCTGGGTCCAGCTCTAAGAGGTAAACGCTAGTAAGGGATAGGCAAGGTAAGAGCTCAAATACTGTCGGGCGCAGTTTGGTGGAGTGAGCAGGAGAGACAGCAGGGGGCACTCCTGACTCTCGGTTTCTGAGCTCCATCCTTGGGCCTCCTGCCTACCACGAGAATCTTGGTGGATTTGGGGAGGGTCTTCTTCATTCTGCATGAGAAACAAACTGAAAGGCTGTGTTACCAATCCAGGCCACCCCATCCAGCCTAAAGAAAGGAGAAAGCATCTATCTACTGTATCTAGATCCAGGCTGTCCCCTTTCCTCTGGGTTTCCCCCCCCCCCCCCCCCGCCGTCTTGCTTCAAAGCCAGATGTAACTCCGGAAATGAATGGAAGTCAATTTTTCCTCCAACTCAAAGAGACACATTCTAGCATTACATTTAATTTCCCAGGAACAGCAAATCTCACTGACCTCTATGCAAGTGGTCCAAGCACCCGCTCTGCCCATGTAATTCTATTGACGCAGCATCCTTCACTTTCCCGGTCCCTTACCCAGAGTAATAAAGCAAACTCCGGGGGGAGGGGGTTTGTAACCCCATCATCACGGCTGTATTGAAAGCATCCACCCCAAGGCTAGTTACCTGGACCTCCTCCCCGATCCGCTCTGCATTTTTCAGCCCCAGCCCCGACCCGCTTGCTTGTAGCTCAATCTGTATTTCCAAAGGGAGATCATCGCCTCGTAGCGGCTCCCGGGAACTGGCCCGCGCCGTTCACCTGATGTCACCGGAGAGACACAGGCAGGCGGGTGCCTGATCGGGACAGGAGAGCTGGGTGCGGGTGCCCGGTTTGGCTGGCCCGGGCTTGTTCACCTGCCTCGCAGCTGGGGCGCGCTGGCGTGACAAGCGCTAACTTTGTGAGCCTTTCCCCGGCCCCCCGCACATCTCCTGTCCAGGCGCCGTCAGCGCACCCGCAGGAAGGGGGCCGCCCGCCAGCCAGCGCCGGGTACTCACATGCTGCTGACCACTGGAAGGGGCGGGTAGTAGCCGTAGGGTTCCCGCTGGGTTTTCACTGCTCTCTGCTGCTGAGAGGGCTCCAGCCCCCCATTAACGCCTCTCCAGCTCCGCCGCCGACGCTGCTGCTCCTCTTCCTCTCCCCCGTCCTCCTCCTCCTGCTGCTGCTGGGGGAAGGACACTCTCCCCTGTTCCTTACATCGCCTGCCCTTGCTGGACATGCTCAGGTTCTTCCCAGGATGCGCTGCCGGCCAAGCTCTGCTAGCAGCCTGTGCTGGGGAAGCGAGGAGGAAAGCCCTGCCTAGCAAGGGACAGAGCAGCTGGAAGGGACAAAACCCTCACCATAAAAGAATATCTCGTCCCCTCCCTTCTCCTTCCAGGCTGCTGCTGCTTGTCAGGAAGGAAAGACAATGTGCAGCCTGATAGGCAGAGCTGGGGAGTAGGTCTGAGTGAGGAGCTGATGAGGAGAAAGCACTCCAGGTCTGCCCCTCTCCTCTCCCTTTTCATCATCATTTTGCTAGGACAGACAGCATCATCCCTCCGAGAGAGAATCGATCATCTACCAAAGCAGGCGGTGAGGAGAGGAGGGGACTCCACTCTAACCTGCACATGAGCAGGGGAAATAACAGCTTCCCTCTCCCCCTCAACTCAGTGCATGTCTCAAACAAAGCTGGGGAATTTAAGAACAGTTCCTGCTGAAGAAAGGACAGGCAAGGCAACTTTGCTACGGGGCAGCTATAAGGCTCCCCAGACACAAATGAAGCCCACACTAAGCAGTCTTTATGTGCATTTTATCGATGTAAATAGTAATTTAATGTAAATGTAATGTAATATAAATTTCTCCCAGACACAACTTCTAAGCAGGTTTATATGTACAGTAATATTAACATGGACATGGTGCTTTCAAGAATATTCAAAAAGACACAAATTGTATACTTTATATGCCTAGCAGCATGAAGCAGTGCATGGCCCCAAACAGTGTGATTTCCACAAAAACGTCCAAGAAACAAATTAAAAAGCAATCATTTGCCTGACACAATCATATAAGTCTCATAATGCATTACATTTCTGAGCACTCTTCTCCTCCACCCCCAGCCCAGGAAAATGGTTTAAATAAGGTTTCCTACACATGAAAATAAGAAGAGTTCAACATTTTCACTGGCTTGCCTATGACAAAAATGTAATGACAATCTAGATTTCCAAATTATTTTTAAGTGACAAGTATAAAGCTAAAAAAATGTGAGCGTTAAGACATTTATTATGCCTCTTACTGGTAACTGAAGCTAATTATATCCATTTATATAGAGCTCAATCACAAAGATTCTTATTGTAAAAAGGAGAATACAAAGTTACTTCTTCTTTTGTTCCTATGAGAGTTTCAGGTAATTATATTATGAGGCAAATTATGCCCTCATAACTGTGCAACCCCATTAGAGTCAGTGGGGTTGCACTGAGGGAGAACGTAACTTCGTCTGTTTTCATAAGGAGTCTGTACAGCAATCGATTTGTTAGTTTATTCATTACAGTATAGCTATTCTCTATCTCACATTGCAGACTGCAACCAGGTGAGAAAGACTGAAGTCCAGATCCTACTGCCACTGAAGCTAATGGGAGTTTCACTATCTATTTCAATGGGAGAAGAATCCATCGCCAAATCCTACTCCCTCCTTAGACAGAGATGTAACTATTGAGCAACACAAGACACACCTCTGCTAGGGCTGAGTGTACAAGTCTCTTCAGTATGTCTAGAGAAAAGGTTTGCAATACCCTGCTTCTTTCTTTTCTGATGCACAACTAGTTTTCATATGAGCTGCGATTTTATATTGTGTATTTTCACCACACATAAGTTTGTATTGTTGCATGTGTAGGAAGAATCCTGAAGAGATGCATAACCTCATTCCAGTTCTGCTAAAATTTTGGCATTTGGAAAATAAATCAGTTTGTCTTTGTCAGTATAATCCATTAAAAAAATATCAGTGGGCCATTTTCTGCCCATTTATACCATGTCTAACCTGCTTTGTCTTCAATAGGATTACATAAGTTGTAGGGCAGAACTGGCCCAGTTTTAAATATTTATAAGCACTCATCACCATACCAAGTGCTAACCACAGCAATTTAGAATCACATGGGATTATCCATACAAGACAGACATCAAGATGTTAAACCTAATTCTTCTACACTGCATTCTGCTAGCACTGACTCCTGCAGAGTCTCATTGACCTAAAACGATAATACTCATTTTGCATTCCTTACTCAGGAAAGGATAAATGGGATGACCTGGGTAATTATAGTCCTGTCAGCCTGACATTGATCCTGGACAAGATAATGAGTGGCTCATATGGGACTTGATTAATAAAGAATTAAATGAGGGTAACGTAATTAATGGACAGTACTGGGTTTACAATGATACCAATGGTGCCAGGCCCACACTTGGAAGGGGTCCTTTACGGTTGCCAGGCTGGAGCACTGGAAGCTCCCTAAAGTAAGGGAGCCACTGGCGTGGACCCCCTCTCAACTTTTCCCCCCAAAGGCCATGCCCATCATTTGTTCCTCCAGCCCCTCCGCCCCGTCACTCGTCCTTAAGGCATCTTGTGCTTTATCTATTAGGACACTGATCCGTAAACATTCAAGATCATTTTCTTCACAGTTAGTGTCTTGGAAACAGATAATGCCATTTTTGACAGAATGCTACTGCCACGCCCCCTCCCCTTTTGCTAATTCAGTCCTTCCTAAATAGGTTATAACCATTGATTTTAACATTCCAATTATGTGAATCATCCCATCAGGTTTCAATAATACCAACTAGATTGAATTTTTGCTCATAAATGAGCAATTTAAATTCCTCTTATTTGTTTCCCAGGCTCCTAGCATTGGTTCTATAGGCAATTCAAGAATTTCTTCTCTTCATGTCCATTGGTTCCTTGATTAATGTTGTTCTCAACATCTCTATTTTCTCATGAGCGCTCATAGCTTCCCTTTTTTTTACCCTTCCCCTTTTGATATTAGTTTAACCTCCTTCTGACTTATGTAGCCAGCCTCTCCCCAAGGAGAGTGGTTTCTCTTCCACTGGGGTGAAGGCCATCCAAACTATACACCTCCTTCTCCCCATGGAAGGTGATCTAATGTTCCACAAAATTAAAACCCTCTACCCTACATCTAGCCAGCACTTCATTTCCAGTCACTTATCTAGCCAGCTGTTCAACATTGCCTAATATAAAATATAGAAGGCTCTACTATTTCCAAGAGAAAAGAATATTTTTTATATCTAGCAGAACAAAAATGACAGTTGAAAGTGTCCAGCACAGATATTTAATTTATACATCTATTCCGGGATACTTGGAAGCGTATTAACATTTGAATGGCTACAATTTCTAATATGTATTATTGAAAGACTGTTTACTGCCTACACTGAATTTTACTTATGTATCCTGAGAAAACTGGTTATGACCATTTGAAATCAGGTCCCCTAAGTAATTAATACCACATCCTCATCTTGGGAGACAAGCCATATGAAATGTCTTGTCAATCTTTAAGCACGGATTATATCATAAATAAACTATTGATAAAGTGCTTTGAGAATGAAGTAAACACATCTATAGATAACAGGAAGCTTCTATAGTGACATGAATATTAGGATGAAAATTTAAGTTTGTGGGGAGATATATTGTTATTAAAAGACCTAAAGAATGAGCGGTGACTTGATTTAAAAAAGAAATCAGTACCACCATTCTCCCCACTCTAATCGCCCAATTAGAGCATTACTTCTTTCATATGGAGTGGCATATGCTATCTTTTGATAATGAGAATCCTAACTTTACCCCTTGAGAATCAATATTTAACTCATATACACTTGCTTTCACATACAAAACTTCACAGGAGAGACAGTGCCCAATAGCAATGCCCTTAGTCATTAAAAACTTCCAGGAGTGAAGAATGAGGGCTTCTTAATGCGGACTTCTGCCAAAATGCACCGATCTTCAAGTCCTACCCCCAGTGCACAACTATGGTTTATTTCTTCAGCCATAGGCTAGGTGGGGAGGAATTCCTCCTCCCATACTGCAATGTGGCAAAAGAGCCACTCAGATGCCATTACTGCAGCTTCAGGGCTGGGAGAATGGCCACATAGCAGTGGATCCATTTTCCCTGCTCCTCCAGCAAACTTTCCACTGTACAGTAGTGTACTAGGAGCCTTTGGAAAACTTGGCTCAATAGCACACAGGGGAGGCACATCTTCTTTGTGGGCTCCTCACATTTTCCTAGTCCGGTGCAGCAGAACCACTCCTTCTGGCAGGTGAGTCTCAGAGGGTTATCCAATATGAATTCTTGCTGGTCAGGCTGATGGGCCCACAACCTCAACTGTTTTTCAACTATGTAACAATGAAATTTTATGTAACTAAACATGACACACTAGGTTACATTTAATCACATCAAGCAGCAATAAAAATTATCTGAGAAACATCCTAAGGAAATTAGCTATTAAATTACTAACAGTACTAATTTTATTTCTATTTTGTTTGTATGCAATTTCTTGTACATTGAAAGCCTTTGTTAGTAATGCTTGTGATAGTCTTATTATTAAACTTTTAATTTTTTTTTAAATCCTCAGTTTCCCTCACAATTTGTGGAGTTCTACTAAATCAGATTATTGATTTCACAAATTGTGTGTGTGTGGGGGGGGACAATTGGAGGGGACAAGTTACCCAGACAAACCCCAGTGGCTTTCAAGTCAGATTTTATGAGGCATCATGGTATAAAGTAGAGGGAATTGTTCTTCAAAGGAGTGGGAGGGGCATGGCGTTCCAGTCCCAGCAAATAAGTACCACAGAGCCATCTGTACAAAGGACCAGAACATCTGTATCGGGAAGCTGCCCTTGTATACTGCATTCTTTCCTGGTAACATGATCCCTTTAGGAACCTTGCTTCCACTAGATGCCTTCTCTGTGCCTTCACCCATACCTCTCTGTGTGATGGAGGAGAAAAATGCAGAGAGTTTTCATAAAAGTTTCTGGGTCAGGCTGACATGATTGCATTCATTCCAGATGTTTAGGAAGAAGATAATGTCACATAAATCAGCTATATACCTTTATCTGCCGTGTCTTACTACCCCAGTCCACAAAGCCCAAATAAATACTGTTAATGTTGAGGGGTCTCTACAGATTTGGACTAGGTGCTGCTGATTATGCTCCTCTTCATCCTGCCCTCCCTATTTTACTTGTTAACTAGCCAATTTTAGCCAGTTGAGGCTTGCATTTCAACTCTCCTTTCCAAAGGGAGGAGAAAATCCTGTCTGAGAAGTAGCTGAAATGTCCATTAAAAATTCCATTGTGTAGTCAAACTCCTTGTATTCTAACCAATATTTTCAGATCATTTAAAAGCAATACGGAGGAGCTATATAGAGCTGTACTTCTAACCTGCACGAGTAATGCAGGTAATCTACAGTAATCTGAAGGAACAGGAAGATTAGAGCTAGGCTATGAGCTCCTCTGTCTTCTTGCATTTTAGCCACCACCATGGTATGTGAGTAGTCATCAGTTCAAATGCAGCCCAAAGGTAAAGTTTTCAAAACTACTTAAGTGTCTTACATTAACAAAAGTGACTCAGGCTCCGAAGGGTCAGATTTGCAAAGATACTTAGATGTCTAAGGAGACAGTTACATGCTTTTGAGAATTCCAGTAGGTGCTTAACTCTCACTGAAATCAAACCTTTGAAAATCTGGCCCTAAATGTCACTTTTGAAAATGTGCTCCAAAGTCACTCATAAAGTTTAACCCCAAGTCAATAATGGTCCAGAGGCATTACTCCTCTTATTCAGTGACATCACAGCAGTTCTTAGTGAACAGATGTTCACATCAAAGCTACAGCAAAGAGACCAAAGAATTAAGAACAGGTCCCTCCAGAAGTGGTTTGAGATATGTTGGTGGAACAGCATGGAGAAGCATGTGCTGCTACTGCCTTGGCTCAGTGAGGACCTATGTCTTCAGGGCTGTCAGTTGGGCACTTTTTCCATGAGCACTGAACAAATAGAATGTACAGTATTTTGAAATGACATGATTTTAGTTTAGAGACCCCCTACTTGGTAATCATTTAGATAGGAGTAAAAGAAAGATGTTACTACAGGGACACACTGAATACTAAAAGAGTAAGATATTTAAAATAAATAATGGAGCATGGCAGAGGCAATAGTCTTTATTACATAGAGTGCTGTTTGTTGAATTAATTTTCACATTAATGTTTGTTTGTGGTGTAGCTTTAGTTCCATAAGTATTATAGATCTCAGCTGGAACAGCAGAATTAAGGCAATCTCTCACTATTATCAAGAGAATGAGTTTATCAAGCCAGGAATATTTTGGTAAAATTGTATTGGACAAGGGGATTGTTTATATAAACCAAACTGTTCTGATGAAATATTGTTATCCTTCTCAAAATTAAGAGACGTGCACGATTTAGATAACACTCACTGACAGTATCTCTAGCCGAGGTTATCGGCCAAAGGGCAGGTCTAAAATGGAATAAAATGCTTCAAGAAATTGCAGTCATAACTTTCCTTCGAGTGTGATAAAAAACAAGAATCCTAGCCTTATCTAGTTTCTAGTTTCTATCTCTGTAAGATAAATTAATGGAGCAAAGACCTGAATTATAAAACAAATAACACCCTGACACCAGTGTTTAAAAATAACAACTCTACCTTAAATTGAAGCTATTTCAACCAAAATCAAACTTGTTCAGAACTTATTGGGCTTTAGCATGTGTAATGAGAGTGGCAATGAAAGTCAGTAAGAGATGACGGTGAAAAGAAGAGGTGTTTTATTCGTAAGATACGGGATTTTCCATTAACAGAATTTTTTGGGGAAGGCATGTTTAAGAATTAATTTGATAATGGACTTAATCTACCTGTTGAAGCTAGGTATTATTTCCCAGGAGATATAAATTTAATATTAAGCATCAGCAAGATTCAAGAAAAAAATGTACCCTGCAATATTACCTTAAATTTTATATGATGATGCCAAAGTTCTTTGCAAACATTAAGTCTCATAACATTTCTGTCAGGTAGGTAAGCAATATTTTCCCCCATTTAAAGATAGATAAAGAAAGGCACAAAGCAGTAAAGTGTCTTGACCAACAAATCAGCAGCAATGCCAGGAATAGAATCTAGATTTTATGCTCAGTTGAATCCTGCTCTCATTTACACACATGCAACTTTCATGGGAATCAAGAAGTCAGTGGGAATTCCAACAGTGTAAATTAAAAGAGTTGGCCTTCTGTTTCCTAAATGGAATTTGCCAAGTGTCCAATATTTAAAATGGTATTTAGCTGCAGAATTAAGTACTTTTGTGTAATCCTGAATGTCTCACCTAGCATGAAGAAAAGTAAGGGGCCATATCAAGTCATTTATTTTCAAGCAGAACTCTGGACTAAGCTAATGAAAGAATACACAAAATTTGACCTGAACCTATGATTCTATGCACCTTGTGTAGTCATTAAGCTCTATGCAAAGTGAGTAGTTGTAAAATATTACCAAATCACTACAGGAAAATCAGTCTCTCAGAGTTGTGTTTTGAAGTTGTATTATATGATCTCAGTGGCTACTGTAGCATCATGCTGATGAAGATACTAGCCATATTTTGAAAGGTCTACATAATGGTTGATCCAGGCAAAAATGGATCAACACCCTTTTCTCCTGTGAAACTCTGCAAGTGTATATAGGTCTAAACATTTGCACTTGCCTAGCTAGGTACATCTGCATACAAATCCAATGTCTGTGCATACTTTTTGCACAAGTCACCAATGTCCTCAGTCTACAAACATTAAGCCTTCTTCTTCTCCTCTTACTGAAATCAGAAGTCAGTAGAAAGATTACTAGAATAAGGGCTGCAGGATCATTTTACTTCTTTATACATTGCTGTGCTGATTGCATATATTTTCAAAATAAAATATTAATTAAGCATGGTATATTTTGCTTTTCTAGCATCTATATTTAGATCAAAATACAAGGTTTTTCAAGCCAGGACTTCCTTCACTAAAATCATACCTAATGCCCTTTTCTCAGTCAATACTTCCTACAGATGCAAACATTGAGCCCATCTTGTTGCTGTATAGAAGTGAGCATCTGCCAGGTGAACAAGTTTACTGTCAAAAAACAAAGTTCCTAATCAATTCAATGTTTTTCTTTTGCTGGCAGGGCTGCAAATAAAAATGGATAAATGGAGCGTATCTGTGCCAATTGGTACAAGAGTTACTGTATGGCGATATTCAGCAATTTAAGTTATATTCTGAACTTTTTGAGTTTATTAAAAGAGTGTAAGGATGATAATATATACCATCTATAAAGAGCCAGCATTATATAACATTGTGCACAGTGATGCTTCAAGAGATTCATCCAAGATATCACAACCTAAAAGTTGCAAACAGTCTGGAGAGTTCTGCAAGTTACATGGAGTATAATTTTCAATCATAACCATCATACCCTCCACAATTTGGATTAACAGAATATAAATTTGGTATGCCTTGGTCCTACCTACTATTTAGAAAAGAAAGAAAAAATGTTCTGATCATTGGTCTAAGACTAATGCTTAGAAAAGTTTACTGGTTCTATAGATTTTGTACTCATCTAGCAACTTTTTCCTAGACCTTGAAAGTTGTTAAGTAATCTATCTTAAAGTGTATGAATTGTAGTTGTAACTGTATCAGTCCCAGCATATTAGTGAGACAAGATAGTTGAGGGAATATCTTTTATTGGACCAGCTTGTGTTGGTGAGAAATAACAAGTTTTCGAGCCACACAGAAGATGGTTCCATAAAAGATATTGTCACCCACTTTGTCTATCTTAAAGTGTGTCATTTAATTTAAAATATTTTCTAATACCTTTTCTGTGTTAAGTATTAGCTATATTCAATTTTAGCCATTTCACAATATACATAACTATACATTTGCTGTGGTTCTGTCTTCAGCCTAGAAGGCTACTGGAGTTCCATGCTGTCATTGCTAACCTCATAGATTATCCCTATTCTATGTTCAAGAGGACCTAAAACCACTCAGTTAGGATAAGTGGAGGGAAAATATTGGAATTTATCTTATTTTTCCCCTGAATCCAATATTTTCTCTTCTTAATCCAATTAGATTGCTGTAGCTGCATTTCTCCCTTCTTTGTATTTTATTTCACTTCAGAAGAGATGCAATTTGTTGCTACATTAAATGGGAAGATATTTTGTTTTATCTGACTCTTTTGTATAATTAAGATTCAGGACCCTATGAGAGTCCTAGTGCTTTTATCACATAATATGACCCAGATCTAAATTCAGGTCTCCAGTGCAAGATTAAGGTGAGCAGAGGCCAAGACGACTGACCTCAATTTCCAGAAGATCCCCTCCAACTGCAGAGTTCAAGAAGATAATTGGCCCTCTGGTTGTTAAACTTTTCTAGAATTCGGATGATGTGTTATTATTAGAGCTAGGCAAAATGTTCACAAAACCCCCCTAACCCAATAAAGCTCATTTGGCTTCTGGTTTTGTTACCAACTCAAATCTGAGCCTAGATTTACCAGCTGACTAAGTGAGCCTGAATCAATATGTTTTCCGCCCCTCAATATATGGCTGCTTTTATTGAGCATCTCTTTGAAATTTGGGATTAGGTAGAACTTGGAACTCAAGGAACACGAATCTATGTGACTGCAAGTCATAAGAGCATGGACCAAAACTGCTGAGTTTAATCCAGTTTGTGTGCCCAGTCCTGACATCACTGGGACACTTTGCTTGAGCAAGGGTTGCAAGATCAGGTCCCTATTTTTTTTTTTTTTGTAAAGTCCTTACAACCAAATTGTTAGCCTTTCTGAGAGCCGGCGGAAAGAATGATGTTTTGAAATTAGGCATATTGGAATCCAGTGTCTCTCTTCTGTTTCATATATCTGACACATTGTCTGGAGCGGGGGTCAGCAACCTTTCAGAAGTGATGTGCAGAGTCTTCATTTATTCACTCTAATTTAAGGTTTTGTGTGCCAGTAATACATTTTAACATTTTTAGAAAGTCTCTTTCTATAAATCTATAATATATAACTAAACTATTGTTGTATGTAAAATAAATAAGGTTTTTTAAAATGTTTAAGAAGCTTCATTTAAAATTAAATTAAAATGCAGAGTCCTCTGGACTGGTGGCCAGGACCCAGGCAGTGTGAGTGCCACTGAAGATCAGCTTGTGTGCTGCTTTTGCCACGCGTGCCATAGGTTGCCTACCCCTGCTCTAGAGACCTACCAAGTCTAGTCATGGTGGAGTGGCCCCCTTCTTGCTGCCATTGCCTTTTATATATATATATATGAAACGTATGAGGGGACTATGGATGGACAAAAGACCTACATCCACACTTACTGAGAAACAGCTAGTTACCCAACGCTTCAACATAGTAAAGAGGAAGCTGCTCTCACAGCTTGAGATAGACCAACTCCACATTACATCCCAGACTCAAGAAGACCTGGAAGAACAAGTG
>NC_133773.1:42665792-42733115 GCF_003597395.2 Chelonoidis abingdonii
TAAGCTGGGTGAGTGGCTCCAACAGATCCCAGGAACAACATCAGAGCTCTCTGTCCAGAAGAGTGCAGTGCTAGGAACAGCTAAGATACTGCACAGAACCCTCAAACTCCCAGGCCTCTGGTAGAGGACCTGAGGTTGAGGAAGACACATACAAGATTTCCCCTTTGAACTGAAACATCCTCTAAGACATTGCTTCTGAGGTATCCAAAAACTCTAACCATTTCCCGAAGAGATTTTTGCTTCTGAGTACCCTTCATTTGTAGAATGTGCAGGAAGAGGTGCCCTATTTAAGAAATTATGCCTCTTATAAAACTAAAGCTTTGTCCACTCACAATCTTGAGGGTAGAACAAGAGGCAAATAATATTTTAGGCTAGTTCCAGACACAGTCAACAGGGCCTCAGTCCTGCAAGGAACTACTAAACGTAGCTTTAAGCATATTAATATTTCCACTGACTTCAGTGAGGCTACTTCCATGCTTAAAGTTAAGTACTTGCTTAAGGGCTTTCCTGTATCTAGGTTCGAGTGTTCAGCACCTTGCAGAACTGAGCCCTAGAAGAATAAAAAGGCCACAAAGGCATGTACACATGCTGGCGGTTCTGTCACATTAGTTTTTGCTGTTGATCATTATGCAAATTCTTGTATAAAACTCATAGGTATAGCAGGAAAAAAGTCTTGCTCTGGGAAAACCAGTTGTATTTCTTGTTTTAGGAGATCTATTGCTGATGAAAGGTGCTAGATTGACAGCACAAATACTGAAGATCAACACCACATGAAGATGCAGTAGTAGCAGCCTCCCCATTCTGTCCTGCCAATATGCTTTTGCCTTGACCTACAGCAACTGCATCTAGTTATGTTTGATGGATCTGCTAAACCGGGATTACAACTCCCATGAGTCCCCTCTTCACAGGACTCCCCTCTCTTTTTCCCTGGACAGAGGAAAGTGTCTTGAACCAGAAAGTAGCCAGACTGGTTCTGTGAAGTAGAGGCTGCATGTCAGGCAAGGAGCTGCAGAGAAGCTGGATGCAGAAAAAATTCCACAGGAACTGTTCACAGAGCAGTGTTTGGAACAGGCTATAAGGGCTGGACATTACAACTGTGTATAGGTCTATACCAGACTTATTGGGAAGCAGCATCAGCTGGGCAGGGAACCAATGCAGAAGTGACACTGATGAGACACACTAACTGAACCTGGCTTAGAAACCTACAAGCTTCTCTTTGCTTGAATAGAGATTGGACTGAAGAGGACACCTCCCAGCCCTAGCCTGAAGAGCCCTAATTCACACCTGGACTGCTCTAGGAACCCAGACATTCATGGCTATTGCTTACTTTGAACTGTAACTGTTAAGTCTCTACACATAGGGTATCCGCAACCTTTCCCTTTTGTGCCAGCCCTAGTAAAATACCTTTTCACTTAACCATTCAGACTTGGTTATTGGACTTAGGGCTTGTCTTCAAGTCATGGTACACTACTGGCACTTTAAGTGTTTTGTGTACTCCATTACTGAGTAGCCTCAATATTTACATATGAGTAGGTAGTTTTATTTCAAGTCCATACTGGGGAGATTTTCCAAAGGCTCAAAGAGCAGATAGGTTCCCAACTCCCTTTGTAAGTCAAAGAGAGTTGGATACCCAATTCCCATTTACACCTTGAAAATCATTCCCTTATGTCTTTGTCCTAGACTAACCAGTAGGAACTGGACTGAAACAAAATCAGCTCATTTCATACTGGCCACAAAATAACTGACAGATAGCAACAACTTTTGGTCACTGCTGACCTGAGCCATATTTAAACCAGCAATCTCCAGCTGAAAGGCCACATCATCTGTTCCTAACCTCTTGAACCACCCAGTCTGTTGCACAGTCATATACCTCAGGAAGCAACGCACTGAATTACAAATGGGATTCAGGATCACGATGGATGATAGAGTGCAGAACAGATAAGATTTTAACAAATTAGCAATGATTTTTGTCCAGTGCAAATGAATAGGTCTGAATAAATTTGTAGATAGTTCAATCACTCTGTAACTGGGAAATCAGCAGCTGAGTTGCTGCAGGGTCAGGACATGATAGACAGTACATAATAAATACAGAAACTGGTTACGTAACTATATAAGCCAATCCGCCATCATTATCTCCAGACAACTATTTTTCCTGTCTTTTTAAAAACTGTAATCATAATCTGTTTTAATTTATGGACACATTCCCATAAAGCACTCTGGGCACCTCAAGAGAATTAAATTAAAAACACAGCTAAACAATACAAGGAAATATGCCAAACAAACATATCCCAGAGAGAGAGGGGAAAAAGCCATTAACTTGACCCGCAGCATACAAAGTTGCCATTGGGTATAGTTGGTGATTTTAATAGATTACATATTTGCATTAATAATGAAGCACTTCATTATTAAATTCTTTCAGAACTCATGAACAGATACCATCCGGTTTTTGTTACAATTCAAAATATCTTGTGTTCTTTTGGTGGAAGAGTGAGACCAAAAGTGCATATCATCTATTTTTTATAAATAGTATCTTTTGCTCCCTGGACTGGTAGGAGTCAGGTGATGGACTGTTTGTTGAATGACTTTGACCTAGTGGCTAATTTGTTGCCACATGCTTGCTCCCTTGAGTGGATGTGGAAAGCTGAAAGGGGTGGGGACCTTGGAAGCCATGTTCCCCTATATGCCCTCATGGTTGCATTTTTGGACTTCACATAAGGCTTGGGCAGAAAGAATCATTTAGGTTGTAATCACCATAGGAAGTAATCATTAGTGGCTGCTAACCCCTATATTTTGATCATTGTTTTATTAAAGCTGATTGTAGGTGATTTCTAATAGGGTGCCCACAATTCTGGGCAAATTTATTGTCATTTCAATTATGTCATCTATATCCTGATACTCATATGAAATACTGAGCACCCACAACTGCAACCAAAACCAATGAGAGTTGATGTCATTCAGTGTCTCATAGGAGGCACCATCATCACAGATTCTGGCCCAGTGATGCACAATGAGTCTGTGTAGATTAGGGGTTCTCAACTTTTTTCTTTCTGAGCCCCCTCCCCCGCTCCCCCCGCATGCTATAAAAACTCCACGGCCCATCTTTACCACAACATCTGGTTTTCTAAATATAAAAGCCAGGGCTGGCATTAAGGGGTAGCAAGCAGGGCAATTGCCCAGGGCCCCAAACCACCTGAGGCACAGAGAAGCTAAGTTTCTCAGGCTTCTGCTTCAGCCCCAGGTGGCAGGGTTCTGGGCTTCAGCTGGGGCTTCAGCTGGGGCTTCAGGTTTGTGCCCTGGGCTGCAGCTGGCCCTGTGTGGCGGCCCCCCCTGAAACCTGCTCATGGCCCCCCCAGGAAGCCCTGTACCCCTGGTTGAGAACCACTGGTCTTGAGGTCATAATTTGGGCCTAAGATCCACCAGCAAAGTCACACCCAGATTTATTTGTGGGAGCAAAATAGTAGATGCTAAACGGAAAGTCCATTTTCAAAAATTGGCTTTTTACATCTATAGTGAAATACTAAGGGAACAGAGCCCATAAAAATTAGTAATATTTAAATGAACTGTAAGAAAAGACTATTAATGAGCAAGTCTTTTACCTGTAAAAAAATCAACATACACAAATTGTTGTAAGTTATTTGACCATTTCCCCAGGATAACTGTACTTTGGATCTGTTCTTCTGGATTGTAAATAACCTTCTTTTATATAAATATTTCTAATAAAAATCTGGGAACATTAAATACCAAAGGAGAATTCTCTGAACCATTTCTACAAAGGCTCTTTTCCTCCCCTGTAAAGTCAAAACACTAATGGTGCAGTTTGCAGACCCTTAGGTTTTTCTAAGCCTCATTTCAAGGAGAATTCATACAACCATGAACATTTTCCATAGTCTCTAATATATTGTTCAACGGTTTTGGTTCAGCTGCTGGAGAACTCTGCAGTTTTAGTAGGAACGAAATATCTTGGTCTTAAGACACTGGATTTATGGCTTATTATAACAGTCTAACCCACTAATTCTCCTTTTTTGTCCTATGATGAGAGGCGTTAGTGGGCCACTTTACCTTAAATGGTTCCTTAGAATGTGTTAGCTATTTATGCTAAATAGTCTGCCTCATCTTGTATTTAGCTCTCAAATGGAGTACCTTTCCTAGACCTGAAGCGCTCTGTGTAGCTCAGGGGTTCTCAAACTGGGGGTTGGGACTCCTCAGGGGGTCACGAGGTTATTACATAGGGAGTTGCAAGCTGTCAGCCTCCACTCCAAACCCTATTTTGCCTCCAGAATTTATAATGGTGTTAAATATATAAACAAGTGTTTATAATTTATAAGGGAGGTCGCACTCAGAGGTTTGCAAGGTGAAAGGAGTCACCAGTAAAAAAGTTTGAGATCCATTGGTGTAGCTCAAAAGCTTGTCTTCTTTAACCAATGGAAGTTGGCCCAATAAAACATATTAGTTCACCCACCATGTCTCTCTAAACTTACTGTATGGAATTTGACTGTATATCAGAATCTCACTTCACTTTATCACCTATTCATCTCATCTTGATTCAGTCTTCCCAGCAACACAAGTTCATTTAAGCATGAAGGAGAATGTCTTCAGCTTCAGATAGCATCGAGCTTGCCCTCAAAGTATGTTACCTGGCATTGTTCTGTTGGGGGTGGGAGATGGGAAGAAATAAACGGTATACCAAAACAGAGAACAAAAAGTAATGATATACTTCTCCTCTCATCTGCTATTTTTTCCATCTAGCCTGTATGTGAATATAACAAGCCACAGCCTCCAGTTCAAGCATGGCTAACAGGGTCTTATTGCATTGGCTGACACATATATTCTCTACCCACTCAGCATGGAGCAGAGGAGTTTGACTACCTGCTCCTAAAAAACCTCCGCAAATTCTTTGACTTCAGTGGTCTGGAAGTTTTGCCATAGACTTCAGTGGGGCTAGCATTTCACCGACTGCCATTAATGGAAGCACAAAAACAATGTATCCTCCTGGGAGGGTACAATAAACATTTCCCCTGGCTTCTGTCAAACCAAGCCAGATGTGCAGCTGAGACAAGTTATGAAAGAAAGAAAGAAAGAAAGAAAGAAAGAAAGAAAGAAAGAAAGAAAGAAAGAAAGAAAACCTCAATTTTCCTTCATTACAGGTGATGAGCATGCACAGCTCCCACTGAAACACTGAAAATAAGTCTACTCAACACAAATCTGGCAGGACAGAAGACATTCTCCAGGGAGTTGAGAACCATATGTAAGGAGATGGTTGTTTATGTACCTAGAAATACAGACATATCTTAGCCAATCTAAAGCCCCTAAACCCATATAGTTCTCCATGCAGGATCGTACCCTCTTTGTGGTACACTGCATACAAACACAAAGAGTTCTATTCTTGGGATACTGCTGTGGTGGACAACTTCTAGACATACTTATAGGAGATTTGCTGGTGACAGTGGGCTCAATAAAGATTTTTTTAATTTTATTTATTTTTTTTAGCACGGGGTATATTTTAATGAGACATATAGTTAACTTTGAAAAGTTGTAATATCAGGCGTGATGATTAGTCTTCTATTCCTACTCCCCCCAGATGGTGAACTTTATACAGTTGATATTTTTTGTGTAGTAGATAAGATCATCTTTTAACCCAAGGTGAATGCTCCATTTTTGTATCCATTTTTTGTATCCATTTTTTGTATCCTAAGAATCATTATTTGAATATTTACATAGAAGAGAAATTGTGTTTTGTTTGTTCTTAAGTTCTTCTAAAGCTACAGCTTTATTTTTTTCCTATAAGTTTTAATGTTAGTATCCAATTAATTACAAATGTACTTTCATAATTAAAAAAATCATGATATCTGTATTTTGGACTGATCTGTTAAATGAATGATAATCTTTTTTCGAGACTTACAGGAAATGTAGGTGGATAGTCAGTATCTCCTAGCCCCAGTAGTTAGGCCTCTTGCAATGGTTTACCTAAGATTTCTAAAACGAAATGTGATCCAAAGCAGGTTGCTTGTCAGATGGACAGAGACACTATTAATAGATGAGGAGAGACAGACATATTCATATCAAACTTTAATGCTAAGATTCTTGATTTTTTTTTAAAAAAAAGCCTCTTGCTTTTCAATCAAGCTCAACTTGACAAATGATCCAGAAAACTGCCAAAAAATGATTCTGTATAAGAAAACCACAAATGAAAGTTTTCATGAGCATGCTATAAAAAAAATTTGCATGAACAAAATCTGGCTAGTTACTGAGTTTTCAAGAATAATCACAGCTTATTCCATTTTTGCGGAGATAACAGAGCTGAGTTATTAAATAAATAAGATTACTTTTAGAGAACTCTGAATGAGTTGTTCATAACTAAATCCCAATCCCAGATACAATATTTTAATGAGGCTTTCCAAATTCAAGCTTATTTTTAAATTGTAAATCATTATCCGGTTGAAACCTTCCATTTCTTATCAGTCCAGGCATTTGCCCTTCAGTACAACCTTTAGCTTAGTGTTTGAGCAGTCCATTTTCAGACTCCCATAGTGCTTAATATAATTTCTGTATATCAAACCTTTTAGAGAGAGAAAAGGCACTGTATTATTCATTCTGTTTGACATTCAAATTAAAAGGATTAATTGCAAATGAATATAGCTATGGGTGTCTCTTATCCAATAGGAGTGTTATCTCAGTCATAATTTTAGTGACAGAAATGCTCTTGTTGGCTTCCCTATTCTCTTCTACACAACTTGTAATAAAGATACTTGTATCAGATAAAAGGCATAAAGAGTGGTACACATTTGCATTATAAAAAGGGGAAGGTGAAAATGATATACTGATAGCCAAATTGGCTGGAAACAAAATGAAAGCTTGAGAAGCCAAACAATGGTAAAATCGAACTTGCCTGAAACAATGATGTACACAATCAGAAATGATGTTTTGAGGAGGCCATACAGAAAGGCAGCCTCATGTTAGCTCTTGTCGTTTACATTGCCTATCCAACAAAGGGGAGTCAGATCAAACCCTTCTGTGGTGGGGTCAGGTAGTGACATGGAAGGGAACACCAGCTCTGTGACTGTCATGGACAGTCAGGCCTGGCCCTCCGGAACCAGGACTAAGACCAAGAAGGGCTCAGAACAAGGCAGGTACAGGACCAATCACAACCACTGCCCACTACCGACTGCTGGACTTAGGAGCATTCCTGGCAATGCAACTCAGCTGATCTGGTCAATTGGGGGTTTCAGCTGCAAGTTAACTAGCTGTTCCCAGATCATCTGCAGGCCCTCATTCTGAGTTTGACATTCTCTTCTCTTGTTCTCCTCTGTGTGGAAGCCCTCCCAGTTGATACACTATGGAGTTCAGCCTACAGCTGGAGGGAAGATTACTGTACACAACATTTTCTCTTACTTGGGAGTTTGGCATTTGCTTCCTTCCTCATCAGATATACACATAATGGATCCCAGCAGCAAAGCCCTGGCAGGGAGCACCCGTCATTGCCGTGAATTCAGACTGGAATGGAAAAAAGAGATATCAAGGGAATAATTGCTTTAGCATTTTGAATCAATTCCTTGCTTTACTTTGCAACCCTAACATTCTTTTTGTATAATTCGAGAGAAATTTGTTCTAAGCTGAGACTGTTTTCTATCCAACCTCTCCACAGAGGGTCTCTTCCTCTTCTTCCTTTCTCTCAATTTTGTATGATATCTATGTATTTGCAGCTCTTGCCTACATCTCTGATGCACTTTCACACTATGCTGTAACGGCTGAACTGTATCCAACATCACCTATGAGGGAAAAGGAAGTTCTATATTTTGTTGTATCCATGTCTTGCTTCCATCACATATTTATAGTGCAAGCTGTTTGAGGCATGGTCCATCTTTTCATTGTGTGTGCAGTGCATGCTAATTGGAACCCCATTCCAGAATAAGTCCTTTAGGCACTTTAACAATGCAAACAACTATGAATAATCGAGATAAACAGCAACAAATTCAGTCCAGCACTTCTTCATCCAAAGCAGATAACAATGTTTACAGCCTCCCTTTCTGTGCCTCCCTTGTTGCTTTGCCTTTGTTTTCAGTGTTCTTCACTTTTAAATATCAAGTACAGGACGCTCTTGAGACAGGACACTGGATCTGATGGACACTGGATCTGATGGCTCAATAGTCTGATGCTGGTTGGCACTCCCTGCTTATTTAAACTTAAAATATAAAATGGCACAGAAAAAGAGAACACACTGCAGAATAGACCTGATTTAAGGAAGGAGAAAGCAGATGAAAAGTCTAGCTATAAAAACAGAAAAAACCAGGCCCTGGTGAAAATCCTAAAGAGAACAAGGAAGTAAAACATTTATATCTAGCAAAATATAAATAAATAAGCAACACAATAATAAAATATATTAGTATGCCTTTTGCCTTTTAGATCTACTACACATACCACTAGCCAATATTCATTACTATCTATTTGGAAGTGAATCAAAATCACAAAGTATTCTGATATGGATTCAGACTTTGCCTCCTTCAGAAATTCTGGACATAAAACAATGGTATATAATTTAAACATAGGAACTTTGGTGACTAGAAGTGTAATTCTATCAATGCTGTATGGATGCTGTATTTTTTTTTATAATACTAGATGACTGGCTGATGGACACAGCCCCTGATATTTGTTTACAAGTCAGGGATGCTATGTGAATACCGATGACTTACTTGCCCCTGAATTGAAATATACTGTAGATTGGAGGAGAAATGAAAGTTAAAGCAAATAAAATTGTCTCACCCACAGTGACAGATCAAAAGGAACAGAGCAGGTTTGTCTATGGAACTGCCCACTAGTGAGCATAAATAACTGTAAATATTAAAGTGTATTAAATCATTCATATCACTGGATTGCTTGAAAATTTGTAACCACTTGGGGCAAGCGGTGAGAAGAATAGGAAATTTTTTGTAGAATTCAAATAGCAAAATTAGTCAGGTGCATGATGGCTCTTTGCTTTCCTCTGAAGCATCTTGTAATGGCCAGTACAGAAGGGAGAATACTGGACTTGATGAATCACTGGTTTGATACACCATGGCAGATCCTATGTTCCTATTAAAACTGGCTGAAGGAAGTTCCCCTCCACCCTCAACACCATATTGAAATTTAAAAGTCAATGTATATGTCCTTCAGAACTTCACTCTGTTTAAATTAGTTTCCCTTAGTATCAATTTGAATATGCTAATTGTATGGTCCTTTAGTCTGATGTCTTCATGACAGACCCAAAATTTTGGGGTAACCTAGGATAATACTAATTTATGTATGATACTGAGTAGTAAGAAACACTGCTAAAAGAGAACGGCAATGCTTATGAATTAGTTTATCTGTCAGGATTCTACCCTGCTTTTGCTGAAGGCTATGATCATGTGAA
Organism: Chelonoidis abingdonii; assembly: GCF_003597395.2. NCBI lineage: Eukaryota > Metazoa > Chordata > Testudines > Testudinidae > Chelonoidis > Chelonoidis abingdonii. The sequence goes on from NC_133773.1 coordinate 42,675,178, forward strand.
GCAGAGACTATTTTTCTAAACTGTCATATAAACAGCAAGTTTGGTGCAGCGATGTATGTGGCTGACAAGTGTTGGGTCTGCATCTGATATCAGAAATACTTGTAGCTAAAAGGAGGGGAATACCCAAGGGAAATCTAAAAGATATAAGCGTCAGCCATCACCTCATATTATCATTCAGCAACTACCCATTCACACTATTACATCTAAGATGAAGATGAGTAAAGCTCTTTAACCCCATTTATAGACAAACAACAGGGCTGGATTAATGCACACTTCAGATCACAGCTGGAAAGGCCAAATTATATACGAGGGGTCTCAACACATTTCCCTTTGGTTATGAGCACCATCTTCAGGTAAGCAGTCCTGAAGAGAGAGTGATCTACTGGAACCTTCTAGGGGTGCCAAAAGCAGATTTTACAGAAGGTGGTGCCTCGACCTGGAATGACAGTCTTCACATCCTGAGTATAGACTTTAGTCATCTCAAGAAACTTTCCAGGGAAGGCCCACTTATCCTGCTTACACTAATACAGTATTTCCAAATGTTCAAGGCACAAACAACTATCGGGGTATAGACAGAACTCAAGTTGTTTTCCAGAGGCTCAGCTTCCTTCCTTTCTTTCTCTTTTACTTGAAAGTGAAGCTGCAGCTCTTTGACAGCTAAGAAAACCTTAAAGCTTAAAGCAAGTGTAACCAATGCAAATGTCTCCCAGAGTCTGCAGAGAGTGTGCAACAGTAGCTCTGAGAAATGTGAACTGTCCCATTCATTTCCACTGTGTAGGGTGGTGATTTGGCTTCATTTTCCTGAAAGTGAGGACTTATATAAGACATGGCATTAATGAGAACAATACTTTCCATCTGAGCAGTCAATAAGACATACACAAATGGACAGTAAAAAAAGTCATAAGAAGTGGATAAATCTATCCGGAGTGGCTTCATTTAAACCAAGTAGGGGTAAGAAACAAAAGAAAAACTGTTTACAATAACAGCACTTAATCAATACATGGCAAAGTGAGCTAATATCACGTGTGGATAATTTTGTTATGAATTTCAGTAATAAAAGACATCTTGCAAGATATACAAATGGCTAATTGTCTCATACCCACTGACATTAGATATAAAAGTAGAGTAGGAATTTGGAAAAAAAACATAGTAGAACATGAGAAACAAACCAAATTAATTATCATTATGATTTTTCCTTAACAAAAAAAATAAATCTTAGATTTTAGTGCACACCAGACCACTACAGAAAACAGGTAAATAACAATTATAGAGAGCACTTATTTAGATCTTTTTCATCCAGAAATCTGAAAGTGCTTTAGACAGGAGGCCAGTATCATTTTACATGTGGGGAAACTGAGGCACAGAGAAAGGAAAGTGACTTGCCTGTGGTCACCAGCAGGAATAGAACACAATCTCCTGAGTCCCTGTCCAGTGCTTTAGGCACTACTGCTTCCCTGTAATACAACTATGCTGGAGACACCACCAACCATCAGCTAGCCTGCTTCACATAATTGTTTTCTTGCCACAAATTACTAAGCCACTAAAGTAATATATGTAAAGTTCTTTCTGAAAATAAAAATCTGCCTTTTCCGAAATCTGCACCTTGGAATTACTAGATGAATTCAGTCTGTCACTGAACACCATTTAATAGTTAGTAGTAGCAAAATGTGCAATACTTAGAAAGCTAGCACACTTCCAGCTTATTTAAAAAAAATGTCAAACATAGCTCTGACAGAGGAAATAACTTTATGTCAGCAACAGAATGCGTGGAAGGATATGCTAAAGTTTGGTGTCACATGAATGCACTAATGTAGTTGTGGTTTAAGATGGCTCTTAGATAATGTCAGAACTAAAATAACATTTTAGACTGCATTTGTAACTAGGATACACTGATCTTATGATCATGCACTGGCCCAAAATAAAAAAAAAAAAATAGAAGAATGAAATAGCATGAAGACAACAGTTGAAAAGCATAAAGCAATCACTTGGGTTTGGGGTGTGGTTTCCAGAGGCCCAGTGGTCAGAGCAAGCATCAGTGCTGGGGACTGGAACCAAACTCAGAGTCTAAATGCCAGAGCCATTGGTCAAGATGGAATCAGAATCTGGAATGAGAGCCAAAGGTCAAAACCAGATTACCTGGAGTCAGGGAAGGCAGGAGCAGGGCTGGTTCCAAGACAGAAGCAAGGCTGAGACAGGACTGGAACAAGACTTGGTGCAGGGCAAGCTCCAGGTTGAGTGCAAACGAGGTCTAGACCAGAGGTCAGCAACCTCTGGCATGCAGCTTGGTGGGCCGGGCCACTTTGTTTACCTGCCATGTCGGCAGGTTTGGCAGACCGCAGCTCCCACTGGCTGCAGTTCGCTGTCCCAGGCCAATGGGGGCATCAGGAAGCACCGCGGGCCGAGGGATGTGTTGGCTGTGGCTTCCCACCTCCTCCATTGGCCTGGGAAGGCAAACCGTGGCCAGTGGGAGCTGTGGTCCACCGAACCTGCTGATGCGGCAGATAAACAAACTGGCCCAGCCCGCAAGGCGAGCCACATGCCAGAAGTTGCCGACCCCTGGTCTAGACTGAAGCAGTGCAGCAGCAAAGCAGGAACCCAGCTGGAGTAAAGTAAGCACAAAGAACCAGAAAATTATGACTGGAGAAATAATAATATAGTTCCTATTTTTATGAAAGGGGGAAAAAGGTGATCTGGGAAACTACAGACTTGTTGGATTGACCTCAGTTTGTATGCAAGGTCTTGGAACAAATTTTGAATGAGAAAGTAGTGGTTAACAGTTATTGGGATAAAATACATGGTTTTAGAAAAAGTAAATCATGCCAGACAACCTGATCTCCTTCTTTGAGAAGAAAAACAATTTTTTAGGCAGTAGATCTAATCTACCTGGATTTCAGGAAGGTATTTGATAGAGTTCCATATGGGAAATTATTAGTTAAATTGGAGAAGATGGGGATTAATATGAGAACTGAAAGGCGGATAAGGAACTGGTTAAAGGGGAGACTACAATGGTGAACTGAAAAGTGAACTGTCAGGCTGGAGGGAGTTTACTAGTGGAGTTTCTCTAGGACTGATCTTGGGACCAGTCTTATTCAACATTTTTATTAATGACCTTTGAACAAAAATGTGCTAATAAAATTTGTGGATGACACAAAGTTGGGAGGTATTGCCAATATGGAGAAGGACCAGAAGATCATATCAGAAGCTATTGATGACATTGAAAACTGGAAGAAATGGGATGAAATTTAATAGTGCAAAGTGCAAGATCATGCACTTAGGGACTAACAATAAGAATTGTTGCTATAAGATGGGGACTTACCAGCTGAATCTGACAAAGGAGGAGAAAGACTTGGGAGTATTGCCTGATCACAGGATGACTATAAGCTGCAAATGTGATGTGGCCATGAAAAAGTCCAATGCAGTCCTAGGATGTATCAAGTGAGGTATTACTAGTAGCAACAGGGAAGTGTTAGTACCATTATACAAGGCACTAGTGAGACCACCTCTGGAATACCATGTGCATTCTGGTTTCCCATGTTGAAGAATAATGAATTCAAACTGGAACTGGTGCAGAGAAGGGCTACTAGGATGATCCGAGGAATGGAAAACCTACTTTATGAGAGGAGACTCAAAGAGCTTGGCTTGTTTAGCCTAATCAAAAGAAGGCTCAGGGGAGATATGATTGCTTTCTATAAATGCATCAGAGGGATAACTCCTACCCCTCTCTGATATTTATTTAAGTTAAGTGCCAATGTGGACACAAGAACAAATGGATGTAAACTGGAGAGCAACAAATTTAGGCTTGAAATTAGATGATGGTTTCTAACCATCAGAGGAGTAAAGTTCTGGAGCAGCCTTCCAACGGGAACAGTGGGAGCAAAAAACCTAACTGGCTTCAAGATTGAGCTTGATAAATTTATGGAGAGGATAGTATGATAAGATTGCCTACCATGGCAAGTAGCCAAACTGTGATTGCTAGCAGCAAATATCCCCAACAGCCCATGATGGGATACTAGATGGAGAGGGTTCTGAGTTACTACAGAGAATTATTTCACAAGTGTCTGACTGGTGAGTCTTGCCCACATGCTCAGCGTCTAACTGATCATCATATTTGGGGTCAGAAAATAATTTTCTCCTGGGTCAGAATGGCAGAGACCCTGGGTTTTTTTCTGCCTTCCTCTACAGCATTAGGCATAGGCCATTTGCAGGTTTAAATCAATGTAAATGGCAGATTTGTTGTACCTTCCAGTCTTTAAATCATGATTTGAGGACTTCAGTAATTCAGCCAGAGGTTAGGGGTCTATTACACGAATAGTTCGTTGAGATTCTGTGGCCTGCAATGTGCAGGAAGTCAGACTAGATCATCATGATGATCCCTTCCGGCCTTAAAGTCTATGAGTCTATTTGCATTGAGCAACTATTGATTCTCTGCTGTTGGGATTAAGACTAAGCCACGTGACTTCCTTAGCCAATCAGGTGGTTCTGCTGTAACCCCGCTGTGCTCATTGGCTGATGACTCAGCTGATGCAGATGCAGGCCCCCATTCCTGACAGTTGGTTTCATTAGTTGTACATTGCCAAAAATTTTGTTTCAACATTTATTAAAGAGAAAAGAGAAAAAAGAAAACTATTTTAAACTCAAATTCAAATAAATCTTGATTTTATCAGTTTCCTTTATCTCCTCCCATCCCCACAGCCTCTCTTTACATAGATATATAGAGTTTTTTAAAAGGAAAATCCCCTGCTTGACAGCCAGATTGTATCAAATGTCCTTGCTGGGGAAAAGAGAGATTCAATTTTAGGTTGTAGCTCTGGGGTTTTGTTGTTAAAGTCAGTTCCTGTTTTTTTCTTAAGACAGGATGAATGTACACGCAGAGAGAAGGCAGCAGAAAATAATAGAAGATAAGACAATGCAGCTTCAGTCTCTTATGCTTCCAGTTCAGTTTCTTGCAAGTCATAGGCACACCATAAAGGACCAGAGCTTCACTTTCCTGTTGTTAAAAAATGTCTGGCTAAGTTGCACTGTTTTATCCCTTGCTGAGATGCATAGCCATATTTACCACTTTGAGACACTATCTATATTCTTCTGGAATCGACTGCTTGGGACATGCTTCCAGGTGCCAAACTGATCAGAGGAAAGGTTTTAAGATAAGGTTTAAGGTTTGTCCTAACTCTTATCAGACTAAGAGAATCAAACTCGTTTTAGCCAGCAGGCAAAAAGCAAAAGATAGTTAAAAGATCTGAGGGAATAAGGTGAGGAGGAAACTGACACACTTGAGATAGAATAAAAGATTCCCATCTCATGGGTTGTGAAGGATATAGCTTGGATAATGATGATGTCATCTGATCCACACTTCTCATCTGGTCAGGACGTCTTTCTGAGCCAGGAAAAAGAAGGCCCAACAATGTGATGGTAAAAGCCTGGGAAATGGTCCCAGGGTGTGGTGCTATTGGTAGTGAGTACATTGCCAACTGCTCTCCAGAAAAGAAAGATCCAAAAATATGGAAAATTATTGACGTTCCTTGTGCAGAACATATGAAAGTTCTGGTCTGTTGATAAGGTAATTTTGTATCTTCTCTAGAAGTGTTGATACCCATAACCAACAGATCTTTCATTTCAGTCAAACTCAGATTATATTATTCCTTTGGTTCCAGTCTGTGGTAACTTTCAGCGATAATTGTATACAACACCTTTATACGTTAAAATGATCATCCCTACACATTTCATCTTTTTGGGACACTTAAAACTTCAGTCCAGATTGTTGTCATTTTCGGCCTTTGTGACCGAAGATGACGCTGGCAAGTTTTACATCTTGTGTGTGTGGTTGTGCCTAAAAAGACCAATGCAAGAGTGGCAGACCTTTCTGCATGATGAGCACAAGTAGCTCAATCCCAAGGAAGAGATTACAGTCTGTGCCTACTGAGTCTGACACTATTTACGACTCAGTGTCTGTGCCTCAAAATCCATATGGTGCAGGTTGCTACATGACTTCTGTCTTTTTCAAATTGATTGTCAGCCTGTACCTTTCTTCAGACTGTGAATTTGTCCATAATCAAGGGTGTATCTTCTGAGTATGTGCCTCTAGAGCACAGCCATCGGCATATAGCAGCTCATTAACTATTACCTCAAAGACTTTTTTGGAAGATCACAGCCTGTTCTGATTAAATAATTTTCTAGAGGATTGGAAACGTAACCTGATGCCGCCATTCAGGTCTCTTGTAGCATCACTGACCATTGCTGTATAGAAGAGATTAAACAAGAGTGGACCTATCACGCAGCCTTGCTTAATACCATTAGTAATAGGAAACGAGTCAGATAGAACACCGTCTACAGAACACTATTGCAGATGCTTGTCAGACATAGTGAGAACCAATTCCAGATTCTTGGTGGTGTTCACAAAGCAGCTCTAAATGATGGAGCGCTGCTTCTGGGCCCAAGAAATGAGCACTGACTGGTGGGATCACATCATAAAGCAGGTTTGAAATAACGAGCAGTGGCTGCAGAACTTTTTGATGCGCAAGGCCACATTCCTGGATCTGTGTGCCAAGCTCACCTTAGCACTCCAGCACAGGGAAATCAGAGTGAGAGCTGCATTGACAGCAGAGAAGCATGTGGCAATGGCACAGTGGAAATCTGCAAAGTGGGATTGATACTAGCCAGTGGGAAATCATTTTGGAGTTGGAAAATGCCCTGGGTTTGGGGGCTGTTGTTGTGCAGGGCCATGAATCATCTCCTGCCATGCAGGGGTGTTGTAAGAACAGGCAGGACTGGAGGGTTCTGAGCTGCTGACTTCTCCACATCACCACTCGAGGCTTAGGCTGTGCTCCTACAGGAGGACTCTGTGAGGCTGAGCTCAGCAGGAAGTACCCCCCAGCATGACCGGAGTGGTGGCCCCTTGCAGCCCATTGATTGGCTCATACCAGTACTTAAACCAGGAAGCCATGCAGGAGAGCTATCTGAGCAAAAACACAGACCGTCTGACTATCTCTGCTCCAGACCCTGCTCGCGATAGACTGTAGACTCCAGCTTCTGGCCCTGGTTTGCCCTCGACTTTGCACTTTGATTGCTGGCACCTGACCCTGATCTCCCATAACCTGATCCTGCCTGTCTCCTGATGCCTGAACCTTGGTTTGCCCTCTGGCCTGTCTTGGACTCTGACCTCCCTGTACTCGACTCAGCCTGACTCCTCCTCCAACTACTAGGTCTGACCTCCCTTGTACCATTCATGACAACAGTGACTCTCAGCAAAGAATAGGACATAATGGATGGATTTGTAGCAACAGGGTTCCCGAACTGCGGTGGAGAGATAGACAGCACACATATCTCTATTTTGGCACCTGACCACCTTGCCACAGAGTATATTAATAGAAAGGGCTATTTTTCTATGGTTATGCAAGCACTGGTGGATCACTGGGATCACTTCACCAACATCAGTGTTGGCTGGTCAGGGATGATGTAAGATACTTGCATCTTTAAGAACACAGGATTGTTCAGAAAGCTACCAGCACGGACTTTTTTCATGACCAGGGAATTACCATTGGTGATGTTGAAATGTCACTAGTGATTCTGGGGGACCCAGCCTATTCTTTAGTCCCCTGGCTCTTGAAGCAATACATCGAATGCATCGACAGCACCAAGGAAAGATTCAGCTACCAGCTTAGCATGTGCTGAATAACAGGTGTATGTGCTTTTGGTAGACTGAAGGGACTCTGGCATTGTTTACTCATAATATTGGATCTCAGTATAAAAAAACAGCCCAATGATTATAACTGCTCCTGTGTCCTGCATAATATCTGTGAAGCAAAGGGGGAAAGGTGTTGCCAGGGTACAAAAGGAAAGGCTGTCTGCTGAGTTTGAATGGCTAGACACAAGGGCTATCAGAAGAGCTCAGTGCAGAGCTGTATGGTTCAAGGAGGCTTTGAAGCACGTTAAAAGCACTTTACCAGTGAGTCACAGTAATGAGTTGTGGTGTACTGTTCTCTACTAGGCCCTGCAGTTTGGGTGCCTGTGAGGAATTATATGACACTTGGTGTGCATTTATGAATGTAATACTGACAATGTATCTATTAATTCATTGGTGCTTGCTGTACATTTATGATTATTATCAGTGTTTGTCACTGATACTGAGTTATGTCATAATGTACAGTAACAACTGGTTGGTGCTTTCGCTACCACCAGGCATTGTCCAGCATAAGTTGGGAACTAATAAAGATGAATTATTTTCCAAACAATAGAGTTTTATTGAGTAAGGAAAACACACATAAAAATTCTGTGCAAGTTAAAAGCAAATACCTGAAAACCTTGATAAATGTATGGAACTTAGCTTAAAGAAGGGGAAGGAACATTCATGTCCATCAACTGTGGCTCTCACAGGTATGTGAAGCTGGGTTTGTACTTAATATTCTTAGTGTGGAGTGGTAGGGTAGGGATGTGGCCCCTGATGCCACCTGGAATGTTGGAGGGGGTAGGGAAGTGTTATACTGGAGTTCTCCATGGATTGCAAAGGGTGATTCTGGGATTATTGAACCTGTAGATCCACAAGAGTCTACAGCATTTGTGTTTGCTGCCAGAGAAGCCCATTATGTCCTGGTGCCTCTCCCTTTCCTTTTCCTGCTGGGACTCCTGGACCTTTCTTCTGTCCACTCTTCCCTCTCTATACAGTCTGCAGTATTCACCCTCCAGGCCTTCTGTTCACGGTCTGATGCAGATTTGGCTTGCAGGATGTAGCTGAACATGTCATCTCGAGTCCTATTCTTTGTCCTACTTATCTGGCTCAGGCATTCTGTGGGAGTGGAAGAGGAACCCCTCAAGGCCAAAATGGCATCAGCTGCAGATAAAACACATAGAGGTACCATTGTCAGTATAGTCACAAAAGAAAGCGAAAGCTGAGATTTAGAACTCCCTTTCCTTGCTCCCTAACAGTTATAAACAAGACATGATAATTAACATCTGCTTCGGAGTGATTGTGCTCAGTACTACTCACAGCACCAGCCATATTGAGTATGGCCCTGTAGAGGGGAGGGAAATGAGAAGGGAATTGTTCAGTTGCATAAAACTATGCGTACTGAGCAATGGCACTGAATACGGGTGCCATTTTCCACAGGCAGTGGTGATTTTAGCTGATATCTCACTCCTGAGGGTAACAAAGGCAGAGAAAGCACAGCGGCTGCTGGCATCCCTGGCCTGTATCGCTGGTCTACAATTTTTGAGAAGTCGTCTGCTTCAGAGATAAAATGTGGTATTTATTATGTATTTTGATGTGCTGAATTCAAATATGACAATTAAAACAACTACTGATTGGCTACTGTTTCTAAGATATTTAAGTTTTTACATTTTATGTCTATGTATATTGTGTAGATAGTAGAGTTTTAATCATAAATTGTAAACCTAGGTCTTTTCATGTGTTTATGGTTGCTTTACATGATAATATTTCACCTGTCCTGTTTATGTAACACTTTAAAAATCAGCAAAAGGGTTATATAAATAAAATTTATTATGAAACAAAAGGCAAAAAACTATTATGTACATAGTTTAGTCCTATTCAGTGTCTACTCGGCGCTTCTTGGCTTGTCTCTTGTATTCATTAAATGGAGCATCTCTTGTCACTGTCCAGCAATAGTCTGCAAGCATTGATGGGCTCCATTTGCCCTGATAGCGTTTCTCCATTGTTGCAATGTCCTGGTGAAATCGCTCGCCGTGCTCGTCGCTCACTGCTCCGCAGTTCGGTGGAAAAAAATCTAGATGAGAGTGCAAAAAAAATGTATCTTTAGTGACATGTTGCAACCAAGGCTTTTGTATGCCTTGAGGAGGTTTTCCACCAACAACCTGTAGTTTGTCTGCCTTGTTGTTTCCGAGAAAATTTATTGCCACTAACTGGAAGGCTTTCCATGCCGTCTTTTCCTTGCCACGCAGTGCATGGTCAAATGCATCATCTCGAAGAAGTTCACGAATCTGAGGACCAACAAAGACACCTTCCTTTATCTTAGCTTCACTTAACCTTGGAAATTTTCCACGGAGGTACTTGAAAGCTGCTTGTGTTTTGTCAATGGCCTTGACAAAGTTCTTCATCAGACCCAGCTTGATGTGTAAGGGTGGTAACAAAATCTTCCTTGATTCAACAAGTGGTGGATGCTGAACACTTTTCCTCCCAGGCTCCAATGACTGTCGGAGTGGCCAATCTTTCTTGATGTAGTGGGAATCTCTTGCACGACTATCCCATTCGCAGAGAAAACAGCAGTACTTTGTGTATCCAGTCTGCAGACCAAGCAAGAGAGCAACAACCTTCAAATCGCCACAAAGCTGCCACTGATGTTGGTCATAGTTTATGCACCTCAAAAGTTGTTTCATGTTGTCATAGGTTTCCTTCATATGGACTGCATGACCAACTGGAATTGATGGCAAAACATTGCCATTATGCAGCAAAACAGCTTTAAGACTCGTCTTCGATGAATCAATGAACAGTCTCCACTCATCTGGATCGTGAACGATGTTGAGGGCTGCCATCACACCATCGATGTTGTTGCAGGCTACAAGATCACCTTCCATGAAGAAGAAAGAGACAAGATCCTTTTGACGGTCACGAAACATGGAAACCCTAACATCACCTGCCAGGAGATTCCACTGCTGTAGTCTGGAGCACAACAGCTAGACTAGAGCCAATCAACAATTTTAAGCATCATTTTTGCTCTCAGTGACCCAGAATTAGTAAAGTTTGACTACATTTATTTCAGAAGCATTTTGGCTGTAGAGCAGTGATATGTTGCTAGCCTCTTTACTGCAAGAGTGACTGCCGAAGTTCTCACCATCTGGTATGGGAAAGTGTCCTACTACGGAGGAAGAAATAAGGCTGCCATCCCTAGAAACCTTCAGGAGAAGATTGCAGAGTACCTCCATGAAACTTTTACTAAAATGTGTGAGGAGGATTCGAGGGACATCGCTGTGTATGTAAACAAACTGCTCCACATGAAGAATTCTTCCGTCGACCTAGCTACAGCCTCTCGGGGAGGTGAATTACTGCATCAACAGGAGAACCCCTCTTTTCAGCATAGATAGTGTCTACGCTGAAGTGCTATAGCAATGCAGCTGTAGCATTTCAAGTGTAGGCAACCCTCATGGGTTATTTTGAACTATTGGGTGTGAGGCTGAACTAGTGCTGGGGTCTGGAGGGTCAGTGTATATCCGGAAGACTAAATAAATTGGATCCCTGATGGAGATTTTTTAACTGGCTGAGTTCTTAGAGGGCAAAACAGGGGCAGGGCACTGCAGAGGCACTATGAAGGGATGCTTGGGAGGCACTGTGCTATAACACCGCTTTCTTTACAAAAAATACCTTCTTTGTTCACTGACCTATTAACCTGTGAGGCAGGGGAGCATTAAGGTTTTTGTGATTAAAAAAAAATTACTGCATTTTTTTTCAAATTATACATTCATTCATGATGGCAAGGACAAAATGCACCCAACACCTTCCTTCCATATAGAATCTCTTCTGCTACAACTGGAAGTCAAAGCCGTGAATAATAAAGCTTCTATAACTCCTTCCTTCCATGGATCTCAAAGTGCAGAGCCATTTATACACTTTTCATCTCAAACAGCCCTGTGCATTAAGGGAGGTCTTGTCTCCCCATTTTATAGACAAGAAAATGGAAGCAGGAAGAGGAGACTTGCTGAAGGTGACACAGGAAATCTGTGGCAGTACTGAGAACAGAACCCAGGTTTCCTGCTTCTTAAGCTTGTGCCTTACCATGGGATCATCGGGCACTATAAGAGCAAAGTCAAACTTAATTTAATTTTAGGGGACCACTTGCAATGTTCTTAGTTTTGCCTTATTAGAGAAAGTATAGAAATACCCTTTAAAAGCCTATCAAAATCTGTTTTTACGCAAAGCTGATTTCCATGAAATAAATTGCTGTATTTATACTGAACATGTTCAGCTATGTTCTGATTTCAAAGCAGAATGTTCCTCTGAACTTGGATTTACAGAAACAAATCCTGACCTTTTATCCTACTTGCGCTTCAAGGGCACCAATGAAATTGAACTCCTTGCATTTCCTGTCTCCCTTTCCACTTTTGTTTACTTTTGTCTTTTTCAGACAGAGATCATCTGGAATCCAAAATGTCCCCCTTTTACTTCCTTATACCAAAGATGCCTGTCAAAGTGGGCAGGATGTTGCTTCTTTCATCCTCTCAATGCCATACCAAGTGTCAGGCAGAGGGGTTCATTTGAGAAGTATAACCACAACAGGTTGAGAGCACTTGCCATCACAGCTAGCAATGCCAGTATTTGCTAGCCTGGGAGTAAAGCATAAACTTGAGTCCCAAGGGTTTCTGGGTTTTGGGTTGCATTGCAGCTAGTCCTTCTTAAAAGCCTCTTTTTTAGACTTGATACAAGTATTCTCTTGGATACTTTTAAGTCAGTTTAACACTTACAGTATTTTACATAGTGCTTTACTTTTTCTAAGTGCTTAAAAAGATAAGTGATTAATATAGTCCGCATAATGTTGAGACTGCAAAGAGAAAACAAAGTCCACAATGGATTTAGGGCCAAATAATTTTCTCCATTGAAAGTGAGTGGGGGCACTTGAAACAGGCTCAAAGAGCAGCTATTCATAGGTGCTGGAACTAGGGATGCCAGGAGGCTGCTGCTGCATCCCCTGGCTTGAATTGGTTACCATCATCTACAGGGTTTACAGTTTGGTTCAATGGCTCTTAGCATCCCCACTTTACAGCTCCCCTGCAGCTATATCTGGCTGGTGAAAAAGGGAGAGGAAATAGCCACTAAAGAAGCATCATCCCCTGCTTCTTCTGGGATGCCTGAGGACTCTCACTGCATAAACGTGAGACTGCAGGTTTGAGAGGACAGGCCAGATGAAGGGGTAAAACAGAGGTGGCTCTTCAAAGTGGCATCAGCCCAGGGCAAACCTACAGAATTAATAAACGCGACTAGGTTGAAGGAGTCGGTGGGTAATGAGACACAAAGCAAGTCTAAAGAGATTGGCCCACAAACTAAATAATCCAATGTCTGCTGATTTCTGCAGATATCATTCTTGGAGCCTGTACATGAACAGAAGGCTATGTCCTTTGACACAGCACAAGCCTGCAAAAATCCTCTTGCACACCTCCAAAAGGATTTTTACCTGGATTTTCTTCTGTAACTTTTATGCTGTGGCAATTTGTGACAAACTTTTCCTCTTCTGTGTAATTTTGTTTGGAAAGGGAACCTGGGATCCTGGGAATTTTGTCAAGTATCAGAGGGGTAGCCGTGTTAGTCTGGATCTGTAAAAGCAGCAGAGAATCCTGTGGCACCTTATAGACTAACAGACGTTTTGGAGCGTGAGCTTTCGTGGGTGAATACCCACTTCGTCAGACGCAGGACTGCATCTGACAAAGTGGGTATTCACCCACGAAAGCTCACGCTCCAAAACATCTGTTAGTCTATGAGGTGCCACAGGATTCTCTGCTGCTTTTGCTGGGAATTTTGTGTTCAGGATCTTTCTTCTTTTTAAAACAAAAATACTAATTCCGAGTGGATAAGTATGCATATTATAAAAGTAATAATCACACATTAATCAGCACCTCTATTAGCAATTTTTTTCTAAGCAATACCTCGTTGAAGAGAGCACAGTATGATATACAATACATATCTATATTATAATGCATGTATGCAAAAAAGTTAATTTCTTCTAATACCAATAGTGCTTTAATTCTCAAAGTTAAAAATAACTGTGACATACATTTAAACCCAGTGTTTGCTGAAGATAAGGCAAGAGAGGCATTTTTTTTTGTTACAGCTAATATAGAACAACCACATCATCCATTTCCCATGTTCTGTCTCACAGCTCAGGAAGAATACTCTTGGGTCATTGCCCAACTCCTTTTGCCCTGAATTTGGATCGGTCATCTGACTGCTGTATTAACAGCCACTGCTATATTCCTGGGAACACCACTGGGAATACTTGCTGTTGTGATGGCAATAACATTAACTACAACTGGTGATTCATACTATGAAAGAGTGAACATTTACAGTTTACTGCACTTAGTGCCTGTTGTCTTTGTATTTGTTTTCTTTCCTGACTGGCGATGTAAATAGCTTGTTTGAAATTAATGTGGTTGTCTCAGTAATATTGTGTGTGCTGCAGACTAATGAACATACAGTACCTGTGTGCAAGAGAACATACATATTGTGTATTAAACATTTCTCATACTGCTAATGATGCAAAGACAGACTAAAGAAAATAATGTTCTGTTAATCGGGTAGGTAGTGTCTTTGGGTTTTTTAACTGCTAGAAGATGAAATACAAGATACTGCATTTACTATTGAGATCTAGCACACTCATTAAGATCTGACTTTATCTAACTCTTGATAAAGACACCAAAGGACAGCAGGATGCCCTGTCATTTTCTTTATGGTTTACCAGCCAACAAATGCCAGAACAAAAATCCCAAAGGCTGAGGTAGCTTTTCAAAGTACAGGAATATGAGAATCTTGAAACAATAAATTGAGGCAGCAGGCAGTTTATATTAATCAAACTATACCACATGGCTTTACAGGTCCCCCCACAGTTTACTGATTTCACTATATAATGTGCAGTTTGTAAATAGCGTTTATCACTCTGACCAGTATGCCATTATGGGTATGTCTACACTGCAGCTAGGAGCATGCCTCCTAGCCCAGGTAGATAGACTTGTTCTAGCTCAAGCATGCTAAAAATAGCAGCATGGACATTGTGGCTCCAGTGGAGACATGAGCTAGCCACCTGAGCTCAGACCTAAGAGATGAGTAGGCTTGAAAGCCCAGGCTGCCACCCGAGCCACAACATCCACACTGCTATTTTTAGCACTCTAGCTTGAGCCAAGCTAGTTTGAGTCCATCTACCTGGACTGGGAGGCTCGCCCCCAACTGTAGTGTAGACATACCTTATGTGAGCAACAATATAACTTATCTAGCCACAATATTATAACAAAAGAGTATTTGAAGGAATGAGGTTAGGTCAGTATGATGGGCTAGATTAGGCCCAAAGGCTCTGTCCTGGAGGCCTCAGGGTTCTGCCACACCCATCCCAGGAAAGGAGCAGTGGAGAGGTCCTCCAAGTGGCTTAGAGTGGTTGCAAGGAGGCAAGCAATCAGAGGGGCTGCTGGAATGTCCAATCAGTGGCCAGGAGGGCCATATAAAAGGAGCTGCAGAATAGAGCAGCAGTTAGTTGCTGCTTGGAGCTGGAGAAGACAGGACTGGCTCTAGGCTTTTTGCTACCCCAAGCCAAAAAAAAAAACCAAAAACCTCCCGGAATGCTGTCCCTGCAATTGTGCTGCCCTAAACACATGCTTGGTTTGCTGGTGCCTAGAGCCAGTCTTGGGAGAAGAAAGGACTGTGTGCCTAGCTGGAAGACCAACAAGACCAAAGACAGTGTGCTAGCAGGGACCAGGGAAGCAAGAGGCTCCTGGCTGGCTGCTAGGACTGAGCCAAAGACAGATTGCTAGCAGGAACCAGGCAACATTGAGGGAGGTCCCTGGCTGGCTGGGGGACTGAGTAAAAACTGAGGCAGGGAGGGCCCCAGGAAGATAGGGTCTCCAGGGAGGAAGCCCTGGAGATATGGCCCCATACCAGGGCCAGGACCACTTACTGAAAGAACACAAATACACTCAAGCAGAATGGGCGCACATGAGAGGTGGATGCCAACCTTGTTACAACCACATTGTCTGAAAACCCCAACAAACTTTAATTCAGCCAGAAACAGAATGCAGCAGCAGGGTGTGACACATGCAGAACTTCCATATTAGTCATAATTGTTATTTCAAAGAAAAAATATCGGCGCTCTTCCAACAGCCCTAATAATTAGTGGGTAAAGTCATTGTCAGCTGGTGGTGGTTGTTCAGTGGCTGATTTGGAATGAGTTGGTCTTCTGGAGGTTCAGTCTAGTTCCCAGTGGACAAGAATCCATATTATAAAAGTCATAATCACACATTAATCAGCACCCCTGTTGGCAATTTCAATAGAAAGATTGAATGGAGTGAAGTATAAGCTGCTCGCTTAGTACTAGCTCCACATCAAACAGAGGCACATTGGCACGGCACAGCAGCATGAAGAAGCTTACATTGCCATTGCTCGTATTACACCTGTGTTATGGACAAGTAGATGGCTTCAGTTTCCAGTCCTATCAGTCTTCCTTTTCGAGAGTAATAAATTCATCACCTCACATTTATGAGAGAAAGTGCTAGCTGGGGAACTGTGACTTTTCCTCATTCTTTCTTCCTTCAGGTCTGGCTCTATCATCAGCCATTAAGGATGTTCTGAAATGATGTCAGTCATCTTGCTATCTAATACTTCATTACTGACATAAATTAAAACAATAAGATGATTTAATATTTGTAGCTAAACGCACTTACAGAACATACCATAATATTTCAGCTGGAAGGCTAAAGTAATGCTTTTACTTTAGCAGACTGAGATTAGGGTGTTATTTATAGAGTCTTCGCTAGACTGTGTTAGAGTTGCTCCTTTGCCTTCTTTAAGTTTCAGGCAGAATAATTCCCTGAGTTCTGGTCCTTCTTTAATCATGTGTATAGTTGTTTATAGGAGGAGAGATGTATCCTGCCTGTTCACGTTTAATGCTATTAGCAAAAATGCTTTCAACAGAATGTATTTTCCTAAGACATTTTAGCATCAGAAATTACAGACCTGATGAGACAACACTTTGGCCCAGTGACCTTCATGAAGGTAATATCAAGCTATTATAAGGAATTACAGAAGCAACATGTTCTACCCTAAATATCTGCTTGAGATCTTGATCCCATATATCACTATTGCTCTCCAGGTACCCTTGTCACGGATCCACAGGATTGCTGCTATGGCCCCAGATTTGGAACGGTCTCTAGGAGGAACCCCTTCAGTGTGCCAGATCCCTACGGGGTCTCAGTCTTCCTCCAGTGTAAGCCACATATCTTCATTGCCTCCTTACACTGGACCTCTGGGCCTGCAGCACTCTTGCTTCACATCATAAGCTCTGTTCAGCGAGTCCAACTGACACAAGTCCCAAAGGAGACTAGTACACTTTTCAGGGATTAATGCGCCTCGCCAAGCATCTGCAATGACTCTTACACAGTGTTGTCAAAACAGTCAGGTTTGTTTGTCAACTTGAATATAGCATAGGAAGTCTTTGAGGTAATCTAGAGAAATGAAGGTTAAAGCATAGTTCATTCTGGCTAGCCCAGAGCCCAGCCAAGCTATAATGAACCCCTTGGTTCAAGCTCTGTCTGTCGGCCTCCATCTGACCTCCTTTGTCAGACTCCATGTGAGAGCCACGGCTTAACCTACTCTTATTCCCCACCTCATACCCATCCAGTCCTTTGATCTTGAGCTGGGCGATTGTTGTTCAGCTTTCCTAAGGCAAGGTGGGAAAGTCCATATCCCTCTGGGTTGTTGGTTGCAAGGTGTCAATGTCTTTGCAATTGGATTTGCCATTGTCTTCTCAGATGCTCCACCGATGGGGAGTAAGGCGCTCTCCCATTGGCTTAGAGTAGCTACAATAGAGAGTTTGCAGGGGGTGCAGCTGCACCTCTGTAAGACCTTTAGTGTAGCCAGAGCATAAGGGTGAAATCCTGGCTCCAGTTAAAGCCAATGGCAAAAGTCTCATCTGTAGTGGTGCCAAGATTTCACATGTAGTATCAATTTATTTCAACGTGTGGTCTCTAAATATTTATTACAGCTGTGCAGTAGCCAGGTTCCATCGTGGCTGACGAAGCACTTTCACAGTGTTCTTTTCTGTTTTCAGGCACTTATAACTTTCTCAAAAAAATAAACTTTGGACTGAAATTTCTTATGCTTCTGCTCAACCAGATGTCATATTCTTTTTTTTTTTAACTTTATAAAATTCTGTTTAATCATTTTTCAGACTGTTCATGTTTTTTAAAATTGTTCTGATGTTTTATTTGCATTTAAATATAGTTGTATTTTGTCAAATTTACCACAGTCTTCATATAAGAGTCTGGGAAACTGAACCATGCCTTGAAAAATGGAGGGAGATGGAAAGCATTTGTTAAATCATGGGTGAAACTTCGCAGAATCCCTGTCTGATTAAACTGATTAAATTGTACAGAGATAACTGTAATTCTTCATGTATCTCTATGAGGCTGTTTCAACTCCTGAGCAGGATTTCAGAGCGGGACACTGGCAGACTACCCCTTGCTTCATGCTGCCAACCCCTACTGACAAATACAAGCAAGAAGCAGGCCCAGAATAAGACTGAGAGCTTGTAACGGGTCAAAGGGCAGAATGACAAGAGTCAAAAATTCCCCAGAGAGTCAGTCTTGAATACACAAGTCAAAGGGTTTGAGTTTATTTGAATTGGCAGCAATTTTGCAAAAATCTCTAATGGCATTGTGTCCATACAGCTTTATAGACAAAGAACTTTTAAAAAATACAGTTCAAGTTTCCTTGTTTCGCCAGTGCTCCTCTGATCTAATTTCCAATCAGCCTAGCACTCTGTCACCTCTTCCCTCTGAAAATAGTGGATTTATTGAAGCGACATACCTTGGCTTACCTACACTTTATTTTCTGGCTAGTAGTGGTTCCCTGAGCTATTTCTGAATTTTGGCTGGGAATTAACCCCAAAATGGAGATTATAGGCCTTCTCCTAGGGACAGCACTGGGGTGGGGAATGGCAGGACCTTAGAAATCCTCTCCAGAGAATGCCAAAAGACCTAATTCCACCATGACAGGGGCAACCAAGTGATACTGAAAGAGTATGAGAACTTGGGGACAGAACGTTCCTGTGACATACTCAGACATTACAGTCAGGTATAGAAGCCTAGATAGAATGGTCCTGATGCCTCATTATTAACATGTTTTTACACATTAACGGTCCTGTGATGAGCTCAGACATCACAGTGAAGTATAGAAGTCTAGATAAATACATTCTCAGACAATATCGCAAGGTATTAACACAATAAGAACAAAGAGTATGTTGGGAAGTACAGGTCAGGATCACAAAGTCCTCACATCAGACACTTAATCTGTTTTGCATATGACCAATTATCACATAGGGAGAAATAATCCTCTTAGTACAGAGAGAACTTGGTCAAATGTTCTGAATGTCTAATTACCTATCCTTTTTCAGTGTAATTGATAAAGGGCAGTCAAGTGTTCAGATAATTGTTATAAGAGTGCCTTCTAGAGTTATAGATATTTTTCCGTTGCAAGTGCTTCCCAAATTCCTAAAAGTTATAATCTATTGACGTTGTGATGCACTTATGCCACTTTGGCACAATAGTAATTCTAGCAGCCTAAGCAAATCATCATTTCAGTTCAGAGGAAAGAAAGAATGAGTAATTTGAAAGAGGAATAGAAAAAGAATTTTTATATGATCTCTCTCCCCCTCACCTACCTTTAGAGACATTTTTATTAAAGAATATTTGAGGGGAAATCTCTATGGGACAACTTTTTAAAAAAAATTACATTTTAGATTTGAATTTGCACAGTTGGAAAAAAAGAGGAGGCCAACATTATCTGTCAAATTCGCTGATATTAAGTGCACTTGCTGGAGTCCCTTATCCCTTTTCAGAAAAGGAAAAAGATACACTAAATACATTGGTAGAAAGCCTGCTTATTACATGTGCTTGACTGAGCACCCAATCACTTCTTATAAGGCACCTGAGATCCATAGCACAAAACCAGACAGCAGGAACATCAAAATTGATCTTCTCTGGTTTTGCTGGAATAATTCTGAGTGGTCTCAAATGTGTATTATGAGCTTTCTCACACCTTACTTGAAGGAATGGGGGAGTTGAATGTTCAGCAAAGAAATCCTTTCTCCCAAGAGTTTATTAAGCATTTTGGTGTATTGGGTGTTAACAAAAAGCAAAGAGCAAGAGCCTCACATCATATAAATTGGTATATATATATATATACATACTGACATCAGTGAAGGTATATTAAATGCAGCAATTTAAACCTGATGAAGCCCTAGCTTGAACCACTTTAAGCAGTTTGACGAAAAATATTTTTCTTTCTCTGTTACTCAACTTCAGCTTCTTGTTTCTTGAAATATCTTAATCCCATTCATTTTTCAGTTGTCCTTAGATTTCTTGGGTATACAAAACCTGAATTTAAGTGTAAAAAGTAATCAGAAAGTTAAAAGAAAAAACAAAAAGCTTTTCAGTCCTTTTTATTAATTCACAAGGAAGCAAAAACCAGAATAATTTCAATTTTTTATCCTTGCAAGTCACCTCTAAGGAAACATTTTTATATTCTCCCACTTTTCTGTTTCAAGTAATGAGATTCTAAAAACAAAAAGCATCTCACCCCCCTCCCCCACATACATGTGGGTGAGAAACAGAAAAACATTTATCATTTTAGATTTTATACAAAATGCACACTTTTTTCTTTTTACATTTCTTTTATTGGAAATGCAGCATACAAGGGAATACAAGACAGAAATAACATCCAAGAGTACACAGCATAGGAAAAGCATCTGGAAAAACTAGATAACAGATGCAAGTTGTGTCTGAGTGTGTGATCAATTATAGGACTGCTGTGTAGACTTACATTATAGTGATGTATTGACATTCTTATCAATAGGTCAAAACAGTCATGTTTCATAGATGAATAATACAAGTAAAAACATATTTTCAACTATTTTCATGCTAATATTGCTAATAAATATGATTGAAACTGTTGGCTTGTCCAGCAATATAATACAATCTCGAAGGATTTAGCTGACAATACACTGAAAGTGAAATATCATTTAACCACAGTTTTCTGATGTATTTTGTAAGAAAAAAGAAAGAAAAGAATCCCTTCAACTCCACCAAAAGCATGACTTCTGACCTTAAAGTCTATGAGTCTAACAAAAAAGACAGTCTCACTTTTTGTAAAAATAAAAATGTTTTTTTCAGATGAATTCATAAAACAATGCTTAGCCCAAAGCTTTAGTAAAGAAAATATATGACATAATCCCTCTATGACTACTGCTGCTCCTCTGAACAATTACCCCAGGCAGGAAATCTTTAGATAAAAACCTCTAATGATGCTAGTCTCCTATCTAATCTCCTTCCCAAAAACATTATAGTTAATGATTACAAATTCTTTCCTTTTGTATCATAATCAAATTCACTTATTTACATGGAGTGCAATAAGAATAATGGAATATTTTGCTTCATTTATCTCTAATGTTATATTAAAATGGATTGACTGAAAGTATTTACAAAGGTGAAAAAATAGCAGGGCTTTGAATTTTTTTTTAATTAAACATGTCATAACCTAGGGATAGATTTAAAAAAACATGTTAAGGCAGGAGTGAACCCTCCAGATCACATAGAACTTGTGTCCTTCTCTATAACTTGTCACTGCATGAAGGAACCTATTAATGAACCCACAAGAGGCAGAAAGAAAATATAGGTGTAGGCAATAAGGGTTAGATTGTTATGCAAAAGGAATTTGAGGTGGGCAGTTAAGGGTTAGCAGGCAAATTGTTGTAATGAGGCATAAAATCAATGTACCTGTTGAGTCCATGGCTTTTAGTATCTAGCAGCATTATGAATTTAAGTTCCCAGGCCCGTCTTTTGATGCTGTTGTTGAGGTTTCCTTCGGGGATGTGTATTGGAAGGTCACATATGGAATGATGGCTTTGTGAAAAGTGTACATATTATTATTTTGAGCATAAGTCTACAAATACTTGTTACCAGAGCTAGTGTTATTAACATGAGTAATGTCTGCAAAATTGTGCCCTCTGCTGTTAGGCAATGTCTGCCCTGGACTTCTTTGCCAACATTTTGCTACCATTACAACAGCTGATTGGCCAGCATTTCCCAGTTCCCAGAATGTAACATGGAATGGGGCCCGGTGGAGCCTCTTTTGGCTCTGTTCCAGCAGCTCTACCTTATCCATCCCAAATTAGGAATGGGAACCCAGCCTGACATTTGCTGTGGATCTAGCCAATAGCCCATTGGGGGGTCAGGCAGGAATTTCTTCTCTCACAGGCCAATTGGCAGAGAATCAAGGAGTTTTTCACTTTTCTTGCAGCACCTGCAAGCCACTGTGTGTTAAGTAGGAATGCTCTCAGTACCTAACTGAGGTACTTGGGTTGAATTGTTAATTTGTGGCAACTTGTGGCTGGTTTTGTGAGGTTAAAAGGATAAAATGAACTGTTCCCAAAAGTGAAATACCTGGGTTTTGGTGATGGGCCTTGGGCTCTTGGGGTAGGGTGAGACCTTGTGGCTTTCATGAGCTGATGTCAGACCTTCGGGCCCTTGCAGGCCGAGATCCCTACCCCTTTGCACACTGTCCCCTTTATGTGGGGGAGGGAGCTAGGCATCAAAGAGAGCTGTCCTGAGAGTAGGCTGCAGAGAATCACCCACATTATGGGTTATATGATAAAGAGCCATGTGAGCCCCACACTAGAACCAATTAATGCCTGGTAAAGGAGAGTATGGATGATCGGTGGGTAGTGCCCCTCCCTTGTGCTACAGTTTAATAAAAGTTGCAGACTTCCACATAATTCCATGCATGTGTCTGTCCTCATTTCACTGCTGTGTCTACATCAAGGTGCCCCTTGCTATTAGGGGATGTCTGCACTAGCTTATTTGCCAATATTTTGATACCATTACATCAGCAAAAGGAGCTACTGTTGAGTGTTCCACACCACTGCTGACAGATTTACCACCAGGTTATCTGACCCTACCTTGTTCACATAGTGATTAAAACACTGGTGGCTGCCTGTACCTTGTCTACACTGATGGTCCTGCTGTTGCTACCCTTGATGGAGTTGAACCAGTGGCAGCAACTGGGGAAGAGTTTTGGCAAAACAATTCTATAGACAAAACCTGAGTTAGCGCTGCTTTTACAGGAACAGCACCCAAAAATATGAAAAACATAAAGGTTAATATATAAGGCAATAAAGACTGATAAATATTGGGGTACTGTGATGTTGCACTCCATATGTTTTATGGAAATATGCTTATGAGTATGAATATGCTTTATGCAAAAGGTCTCTTGTAAGATATCATAACAAAGGTTATAAACTACAAATATATTCCTCCGATTTGTATGCATGTATGAAACATGAAGTATAACTCTGAGGTCCTATTGTAATTATGCAAAGTGTGGGCCATTAATGGTGGTTTAGACTCTTGATGGCTCCCATTGACTAGGACAATTGGTTGTAAATGGTTTATTTACCTGCAAGCCTTCCTGTGTCTGTGTGAGCCAGTCCAGGAAGAATGGAGACTAGGGATCTTACAGTGACATGTGACACTGGAATCCATCTTAATCATTGTACTTTTCCATTGATGAGGTGGGGCTGGGGACAAGCACAGACAAAAGATTCCTGCCTTGTGCCAACGCTATAAAAGGGTGTGGAGCAGGACAAAGGGGTCCTGTCATGAGAAAACCCCTGCTTACCACCTGAGATGTCTGCTGGAACTAACAAGAACTGTATCGGGGAAAGGATTGGGCCCAGACTAGGAAGGAGTCTAGTCCGTGAAAGAAGCTTTTTGGAATATCTCTGAGGGTGAGATATTACCTGTAATCAGTTTCTTAATGTATTAGGCTTAGACCTGTGTTTTTTTGTTTTATTTTGCTTGGTGACTGTCATAAACAGATAGTAGGAGTTAATAAAACAGAAGTACTTTATATCTCTTTTGACGTAAAGGGTTAACAAGTTAAGTAGGCCTGGCTGTCACCTGACCAGAGGACCAATCAGAGGACAGGATACTTTCAAATCTTGAGGGAGGGAAGTTTCTGTGTGTGCCGTTAGAATTTGGTGGTTGTTCTCTCTGGGTTCTGAGAGTGACCTGTGCAACCAGGTTTCTCTCCAATCTCTCCAATACAGGCTCTTATAAATTTAGAATAGTAAGTACTACGAAGATAAGGCAAGTTAGGCTTATGTTTGTTTTCTTTGTTTGCAAATGTGCCTTTGGCTGGAAGGAGTTTAAATATGTGTTTGGCTGGAAGGAGTTCAAATTTGTATTTTGCTGAAAGGATTTTAATTTGTACTTGTATACTTAGGCTGGGAGGGTATTCCCAGTGTCTATAGCTGAAAGACCCTGTACCTATTCCATTTTAAATTTACAAAGATAATTTTTACTGTTTTTCTCTCTTTAATTAAAAGTTTCTTGTTTAAGAACCTGATTGTTTTTTGATTCTGGTGTGGACCAGGGGATGGGGTCTGGATTCACCAGGCGAACTGGTAGGAAAGGAGGATTAAGCGGAGAGAAGGCTAAATTTTCTGTAGTTAGGACTACTTCTCTCAGAGAGAGCCTGGGAGGCAGAAGAGAGAAGAGGGATGGGAAAGATGCTTTCTCTGTTATAGCACTGGTCTACAACTCACGTTAAATTGATTATAACAGCAATTAAATCAATTTCACGCTAGTAACCCTCCAACTACAACGCTCTTTAATCGATATAAAGAGCAACTTATATATCGATTTCTAGTACTCCTCCAGACGCAGAGGATAGTAGCCGATAAAATCGATACTTTAAACAATAATGGATTAGGTTGTGTGGCGGGAAATCGACATTATTGGCCTCCGGAGCGGGTACTCCACAGTCACCCTGGACCTTCTGGGACAGGCAATCTGAACTCGGGATGCAAGGGGCAGGTAACAGGAAAGCCCTGCGAACGTTTGAATTACATTTTCCTGTTTGCCACGTAGGAACTCTGATCAGGCAAGGTGGCCGAATGCGTCCCACATCCAAAAAGAGCTCCAGCATAGGAGTAAGGAAGTAATGGATCTGATCTCTGTCATGGGGAAACAGAATCTGTTCTAATCAAAGCTCCGTTACAGAACATGGAATGCCCAACATATCGAAAAAATTCTCCAGGCAATACACAGTGCTGCGTGACAAAGCGTAACAGGGAAGCCAGAGACTCAAATGGACCTCATGGCTGGGAAGGAGGGTATGAGGACTCCAGCTATCCCACAGTCCCAGCAGTCTCTGAAAGTATTTAGCATTCTTGGCTGAGCTCCCAATATCTGTAGGATTCAAACCTTGTTCTGGCGTGGTTCAGGGAATAGACTCCTCAGTTTCTCCCCGCCCACCCCAACCGATGTGAAAGAAAGGAAAGAAATCATGTTTAGGACTCTTTCAATGTCACCCCTTGTGTTATGGAATGCTGTGGTTAGATGCGATGCCTGCAGCAAGTGAAGACAGTAATTCGCATCCTCTCCCTCTACTGCGTGGCAGACGGTGCAGTAGACAGGGTAACTGTTCCTCATGAACCCCTGAAGCCAATTGACTTTTTATCTGAATATGGGGGCCCCGCGTAAAACAAGGAATGATTTCTGGTCATCCAGTAGATGGACAGAATGCTTAGGTAAACCGTCTTCATAAAGCAATGAGGCGCTGAGCTTCAAATCAAGCCCCCTCCCTTACAACGGTATGTAAGAAAGATTCTGTACATGCTGGAACTGTCATAGACAGCAGCGATGCTGTGGCCTTTACCTCTCCCCGCAACCGGTTATTGATCCTGCCTGGACTGTAACAGTAGCCCCGGGGAGTGCCTCCCCCATAGCATTTTATCTCCTAACAATTCTTGTTTCGTATTTCCTGCATTCTTTTATAACTTCATGACCACAATGGGGGGTAGGAACACATGCCACGGTAGCCAGGAGGATTGGGTGGAGGCGGGAAGCAAAATTGGGTGGGATTAGTTGCAGACCCGGCAGCCCCCTTGAATACTTGACACGGAGCAGCTGTGCTCATACACTGGTCCCTCTAGATACACTTGCCCCTATATTCTAGGCAGACTGACTCTTTTTAAGAGAACCATAAAGGAGAGATATGACATCGGTGGAGTCATTCCCAATTTGACTTTTGCGCCCCGGCGATCTCAGCCGAGGCACACATTAGATAAGCAGCGGATACGTACAGAGGGGGAAATAACCATTCATGTCATATGCCAGTTTATCACAGCAGTAGACAGTACGAACAAACTGGTAAACACATTCTCTAGCTATCATGCAAAAGCAAAAGAATGACTGCTGAATGAATAGCACATGGAGTATCGCCTCTGTCCGTAAGGCATCCAGTCACATCCGGGTGCCGGAAAAAAAAAAAGCATGATACGGGCTTCCAACTCGGTTTGCGTGATATGGCGTCTGCCAGGGCAATCCATGGAAAAAATGGCGCCGAAAAGATTGTCAGCTGTGTTAATTCCCGGAGGAAAGGAAATGACTGACGACATTTTACACAGAAACCACCTGCCGACGATGAATTCAGAATTTCCAAGGCGGGGAGGACTGCGGGGAACTATGGATAGCTCGTAAATAGCTACCAGAAATCAATGCTTCAGAATCGACGCTAGGGCTCGGAACCATTATTGACGCACCAGCCGACATTACTGTGACCTGGTGTGGCTGGCGTGTAAAATCTATTTATAATAATCAGTTTTATTACAATCGATTTTAGCTAATTCAGATATATATTGACACGATAAGTGAAAGACGTGCTTAGAGATTACAAAGGAGTTTAGAATCCTAGTGTCTTCCAGGTAACCCGAGGGGGGAGGGGGGAGAGGGAGAGGGGGAAGAGCCTGGGAGAGGCAACAGGTGGAGAGAATAGGGCTTTCTTTCCTTGTGTTAGATCCAGAGATTACTGGGTACTTGGTGTTCCCTGGCAGGTTTTGGTGGACACAGACTGTACAGGCACTGGAATTCCTGGTTAGTGGCAGTGCTACAAGTATTAAGCTGGTAATTGAGCTTAGAGGAATTCATTCTGGTACCCCATCTTTTGGACGCTAAGGTTCAGAGTGAGGAGTTATACCATGACAGTGACTTACTTTGGTCTGTCTGTTATTACTTGAAACCACTTAACTCCTATTTTTTTATACTTAAAATCACTTTTGTTTATTAATAAACCCAGAGTAAGTGACTAGTACTTGGCGGAGCAAACAGCTGTGCATATCTCTCTATCAGTGTTATAAAGGGTGGACAATTTATGAATTTACCCTGTATAAGCTTTATATAGAGTAAAACGGATTTATTTGGGGTTTGGATCCCATTGGGAACTGAGTGTTTGGGTTCTGGAGACAGATAGCCTGCCGCTTTGGGGGCATGGTCCAGACCTTGAGTCTGTGTTGCAGCAGGCTAGCATGTCTGGCTCAACAGGACAGGATTCTGGAAGTCCCACACTGGCAGAGAAAACGGACTCAAAGGTAATTTCAGCAGATCAGGCGACAGTCCTAGGGGGATCTCTGTGACCAAACCTATCACAGGTACATTACAGAAGTCCTTACTCATACCATCCATTAAACTCAATGACATATTTTGCCTGAGTAAGGACTATTAGTATTCCTTGAAATTCATGCCCTTTGTCATTTCTATATGCAGGCAAAAAAAGGCCAGTGCTTTTAATTCAGTAGATGTACTGCATATTTATTGCTCTTTTACAAGAATTGGACAAATTTTATAGTAATTTCGTAGAGAGCTGCTGTTAATCCCTTCTCACACAACAGTAAAAATTGTGCTTTTTTTTTTTTTAACTTGAAAATAACTGGCTCTTATTCCCCACTCAGGAAGCACTACTTCCTGTGCTGAAAAGAAAGGACTTGTTAATTAAGATCCCTTTTCCCCCATGTGGTTTTCCTCAGTGACTGAAAGTTTTGGTGACCTCTACCCTTAGTATGTTTCAATGACTTGGCTAATGCAGGGGTGGGAAGTAGGCTGGTAGACTGCCAGGACAGCTGTCCTGGGCTCATGCTTGATGGGAGGGCCTGGTGATGTCCCTTCACTGGATCTGAGCAATAGAATGATCAGACTCAGTGAACTCAGTACTACGTCTTCCTGTGCCTGCTGCAAAGGGGAGCTGGTAGTGGGGGTACTGTGGGGAAAAATCAAGGAGACGGGATAGAATCTCTGCAAGTCTGGCCATTGTATGATCTTGGATTTGGTAGGAAGGTGGGGAGGGCTGGCAAAGGAGCAGCTGAGAGAAAAACAGAATGGACAAAAAAGGTAATTGAAAGCAAACCCGAGGAGAAGGGCAGCGGAAGAAAAGTAGTGAAGGAAAACATGAGATGGGGATCAGAACACCTTTTTTTGAAGAAAAAGATTGGTTGGTGGGACCAGATGCCAGCTGGTTTCTGTGTCTTGTTCCATGAACTGTGAATCAGGATGTTGTATAGTTTATATCCCACTCCCACTATGTGTGGTCTCAGTTTATCATGGAGAGGTTTGTTCTGTGAAGCCCCCTGATTTTGTTCTGTTCCTAGAACTACTGGGGTTCTAGCACCTGGTGGAAAAGCTTTACCAAAGAGGAAGGTTTTGTAGCATGCTCGAAGGATGGAGTTAGATAATAATAGTGCCTTGCTTTTCTATAGCACTTTTCATCAGCAGATCTCAAAGTGCTTCACAAAACAGATAATCATAATTATCTCCATTTCACAGATGGGAACACTGAGGCACAGCTCCCAGATTCTCTAGTCACATCTGCAATGGTTCCAGCCTTGTTGTAAGCTGCTTTAATATATGTCAGGCTTCCCTTCTGCCCCTCACATCCCTGCAACAATTAGAGGTGCTTGACTAAGAGGTGGCTACATCAGCTTTATAAACACTGGGAAAATACAGGGATTTTCTGCTCTCTTTGCACCATAACAAACAGGGAGTGGAGTCAGGCCACAGAATCTGGCCTCCAATATCTAATACAGCTGGACCTCATCTGCTAACAACTTTCAAGGGCTTGAACTGTTGGTTGGAACAAACTGGGAGCCAATGGAAGGGCCAAAGCACTAGCTTGGTGTGATATTGTGGTCTAAACAGAGGCCAACTTGATTTTGCATCAGTTGAGACCTTTGCACTGTTTTCACATAATACAAGCAAGAGGAAGAAATCCCTTGAAAATATCAGAACCGGGTGGCACAAATCACCGGATATGCAGCTTGTTTGAGACTGTGCTCAGAGTACAGATCTAAAAAGGAATGAAATAACACACCCAAGAATTTCCTCTCTGCTGAAAATCATGTTGGCTGATTTATGCCACGCTGATTTTCTCATTTGGAATAGCTATTCCAGTTCCATCATCAACAGATAGGTCCTGATCCAAACCCCACTGAAGTCAATGGAAATAAATCCATTGATTTCAGTGAGCCTTGGCTCAGGCCCCTAACCAATAATCCATACTGAATGAATCCACTAGAATACAGATTTTAGGATTAGCCCAATTGAAAGCAGTTCTAGTACCTGAATAACGTGCTCTTCTTAGCTGTTGGTTGCAGCTGCGTCAAGCTCTGTGCTTGCAGGGTGTGTTTCTGTGGGCAGCAGTGACAAGGACAAATAGGATCAGTTGACAGAATTAGATACAGAACCTTTCCGACAGGAAAGCATTACATGGCATTGAAGCATATGTTAACTTTTTAAATTGGCATTTAAAATACAACAGAAAATATATTTTTTTTTTGCTTGGCAAAAGTGCCAGTGTTAGTGTATGCAGTCTCACTCCCTTTTGCAAATACTTTTAACAGAAGTGGTTAAGGGTCTAAAAGTGAAACATGTTTCTCCTTAAAGGTATACTCTCCTTGTAACTTCGTCCAAAGAAACCAATATTCCTGTAATTTTGCATGCCACATCTTATCCCATAGTAGAGTCTTTCTGGAAAACTTGCTAAAAATCAGACAAAGACTGTTAAATTTAGGGTATTTCAAAAAATTAGCTGTAGATCCCTTGACCATTTTCTAACACTTCTTTGACTCTTGTCATGATAACTCTAAACTGGACTGCAATTGATTGAAAACTCCAGATATGTTTTGGTGGCCTTGTAGAGGTGAATGCAGGTGGCTGCACTTCCTTTATCTGTCTCATATGCTTAGTTTGTTGACAAAGTCAAATTTGTTGGATTAAAGTTGCCTATTGAAATGCAAGGTATCGTTACTAATACATATAGGTGAGTGAAAATGTTTTGTGCATGCACATTATTATGATCCAAATATAGGATTTCTCAGTCCTTCCATTAGGGCCTGATCCAAATGGAATCTTTCCAGTGATTCCATGGGCTTTGGATCAAGCCCATAGTTAATAACAGCCAAACCAGGATGTTAAACATTGTTTAAAGTTAAAGGGAATTTTGTGTAGAGAAGTTGGTGAGGCATTTCAGAGGGATCTAACAAAGTAAGGGGGACAGGTGACTTGAAAGCAAATAAAATTCACTGTTGACAAAGGCACATTGGCAAGAATAATCAGTATCACTTATACTCTTTATTTTTATATATACACATATATTGCTTTTATTAGTAACAGTAGTAGTATTTGCAAAGAAAGAAAGCAGGTGGGTGTGCATTCAATTCTGTCAAGGATGTCCACCAAGGAAAAACCAACAAGGCAACACTGCTATTCCTTCAAAACACTACTTGTATTTTTCAGAAACAAAGATAAACATTCCTTGGAAATACTCTTAGTGTGAGTTAATTTGCCAAAGTGTCTCTGCTTTCTTCCTTAGCTATGGTTCTATGGAAGCTTTTTAGTAGGGCTGTTAAGTGATTAAAAAAATGAATTTCAGTTAAAAAAATTACTTGTGATTAATCATGTGATTTAAAAAATTCATTGTGATTAATTGTGTGATCAATTGCACTGTTGAAGAATAACAGAATGCAATTTATTTAAATATTTTTGGATGTTTTCTACATTTTCAAATATATTGATTTCACTTACCACACAGAATACAAAGTGTACAGTGCTCACCTTATATTATTATTTTTATTACAAATGTTTGCACAGTAAAAAACAAAAGAAATAATATTTTTCAATTCATCTAATACAAATAATGTTGTGCAATCTCTTTATCATGAAGGTGAACTTACAAATGTAGAATTTTGTAAAAAAACCCTGCACTCAAAAATAAAACTATGTAAAACTTTAGAGCCCATGTGTCCACTTAGTCCTACTTCTTGTTCAGCCAATTGCTCAGACAAATTAGTTTGTTTACATTTCAGGAGGTAATGCTGCCTGCTTCTTGTTTACAATGTCACCTGAAAATGACAACAGGTGTTTGCATGGCACTGTTGTAGCTGGCATCGCAAGATATTTACATACGAGATACGCTAAAGATTCATATGTTTCTTCATGCTTCAACCACCATTCCAGAGGATATGTGTCCATGCCAATGATGGGTTCTGCTTGATAATGATCCAAAACAGTGTGGACCAACGCAAATTCATTTTCATCATCTGAATCAGATGCCACCAGCAGAAGGTTGATTTTCTATTTTGGTGGTTTGGTTCTGTAATTTCTGCATCAAAGTGTTGCTCTTTTCAGGATTCTGAAAGCATGCTCCACACCTGGTCCCTCTCAGATTTTGGAAGTCACTTCAGATTTTTAAACCTTGTGTTGAGTGCTGTAGCTATCTTTAGAAATCTCACATTGGTACCTTCTTTGCTTTTTGTCAAATCTGCAGTGAAAGTTTCCTCAAAATGAACATGTGCTGAGTCATCATTTGAGGTTGCTATAACATGAAATATATGGCAGAATGCAGGTAAAACAGAGCAGGAGACATATAATTCTCTCCCAATGTGTTCAGTCACAAATCTAATTAATGTATTTTTTTTAACGAGCATCATCAGCATGGAAGCGTGTTCCCTGGAATGGCGGCCGAAACAGGAAGCAGAATACAAATGTTTAACATATCTGGCACTTAAATACCTTGTAATGTGGGCTACAAAAGTGCCATGCAAACACCTGTTCTCACTTACAGGTGATATTGTAAATAAGAAGTGGGCAGCATTACATCCCATAAATGTAAACAAACTTGCAATTGGCTGAACAAGAAGTAGGACTGAGTGGACTTGTAGGCTCTAAAGTTTTACATTATCTTTTTTTTGAGTGCAGTTATGTGACAAAAAATCTGCATTTGTAAGTTGCACTTTCACAATAAAGAGATTGCACTACAGTACTTGTATGAAGTGAATTGAAAAATACTATTCATTTTATCATTTTTACAGTGCAAATATTTGTAATTAAAATAATAATATAAAGTGAGCACTGTACACTTTGTATTCTGTGTTGTAATTAAAATCAATATATTTTAAAATATAGAAAAAATCCCAAAATAATTAATACATTTCAGTTGGTAATCTATTGTTTAACAGTATGATTAAAAGTGCAATAAATCGAGACTAATTTTTTAATCACGATTAATTTTTTGAGTTAATCATGTGAGTTAACTGTGATTAATGGATAGCCCTACATTTTAGTAATATTTTATTGGATTTAATTGTATTATTTAAATGAGAAAACAAATGGATAGAATCTCTAGTCTCTCACTCCTCCTTCCTGGAGCACATTCACCGTAGGCTCATAGGAAAAATTATTGGGAGCACATCACTGATCAGCATGGGCCACCACCCTGAGTCTTCCAGCTCCTGAGTGATTCAAAAAGCTGGAAATATATGAACTGCAGAATAGTACCTGGCTAGAGCAGATTAACTGTTCTGCCTTTACAGTGCTATTTTGCTGTTTCATAACTGGATTTCCTTCCCCAGATCCAGTACTTTGAAACAATTTTGGTCAGCTTGAGCTTTAGTACTCCCTTAAGACTTTTCATGCTAGGAAATAAACCTGTTGAAAAAAAAAAAGCTGTCATCAAGGGTCTCCCTTGAACCATTGTAAAATGGGAATAGGAAGCATCAAGCATTTGAGATGACAGTTTTTTCAAAGTTGGTCAAAATGGCAAACAGCTTAAATCACTTTCAGCCTTGGTTCAAGAGGATGTGCTGCTGACAACTGTTCTCAGTGATGGTTTGGTACTGTAATGTAAACAAGGCTTCCGTATTTGAACGAAGAAGCCAAGAATGAGAAAGAAAACTGAAGCAAGCTGAGATAAAAAGAGGCCAACAATGGTCCAGTCCCTTAAGTGTACACCAGCAATCAGCACAATAATATATTCACAATTCAAGGATAGAGACTAAGTAGTTAAATGTCTATAATGTGCAAAGTACTTATGTGTTAAAAATCATCAAAGTAATAAAAGTAAAAAGGGGGAAATATTTCTAAACGTCTCTAGGGTCAGGTGTTGTGTGCCTCTAGTTTACAAATTATTGAACACTGTTACCACAGATGAGCTGTATTATTAGTTTAGTTGTATTGCTGTATGAACTGCGTAGGCTTCCTGGCATCCTCTAGTATTGCACTATGGAATGTATCAGTGGTTTTAAGTATGCATCTGTTGGAGAATATTAAGGATACATCCTGTTCCCATTGATGATAAGGACAGTACGTTCACTGACTTCAGAAGGAAGTCACCTTGCTCTCCTTATCACCCCATCATAATTTTGATATGTTATCTTCTCTGATTTAAATTTCTCTTTGATAGCTTCACAACATCCTCTGGTAAGGTGTTCCAGAGGTTGACTGGGTGTTGTGTGAAAAGATACTTCATTTTTTTTGTTTTAAATCTGCTGCCTATTAATTTCATTTGGTGACCCCTAGTTCTTGTGTTACGCCAGTCATGATTTTATAGACCTATCATATCCCCCTTTAGTCATCTCTTTTCCATCCTGAAAAGTCCCAGTCTTATCAATCTCTCCTCATATGGCAGCCATTCCATACCCCCTAATTATTTTTGTTGCCCTTTTCTGAACCTTTTCCAATTCCAACATATCTTTTTTGAGATGGCCAACCACATCTGCACGCAGCGTTCAAGATGTGGGCGTAACATGGATTTATATAGAGGCAATATGATATTTTCTGTCTTATTATCTATCCCCTTATTAATGATGCCCAACATTCTGTATGCTTTTTTGACTGCCGCTGCACATTGAGTGGATGTTTTCAGAGAACTATCCACATTGACTCCAAGATCTCTTTCTTGAGTGCTTGCTTACTGCTTACTATTCCAGTAATGTATTTTTGGTGTCACTTTCCTTGTTCTTAAATGTGCAAGAACCATGAAGCTGACCAGTTCTGCTGCCTTAAGTGAAACTGATTTTCCAAGAGGCCCTGAAGCATGTCTATTAATATTTTGTAAATCCTCATGATTTTTAACTCAATATTGTAAATTGTATGTGTAGATATAGATGTTTCTTATTAATTTGAAGGATTTTAAATGCTGTGACAATGGCTTTCATCCTGAAAGATCCTCAAATATTTCAGAGATTATAGATAGATTACTTCACCCACTACAAAAGGTTACAAAAGGAGCACTTAAAGACGATAAAGTCATTGTGGAGAAACTAAATGAATTCTTTGCTTCAGTCTTCATGGCTGAGGATGTTAGGAGATTCTCAAACCTGAGCCATCCTTGGTAGTTGACAAATCTGAGGACTTCACTAGAGAGGTTTTAGAATTAATTGATAAACTTAACAGATACAAGTCACCGGGACCAGATGGCATTCACCCAAGAGTTCTGAAAGAACTCAATGTGAAATTGCAGAACTATTAACTGTGGTTTGTAACCTTCCTTTAAATCAGCTTCTGTACCCAACGACTGGAAGATAGCTAATGTAATGCAATATTTAAAAAGGGCTCTAGAGGTGATCTCGGCAATTACAGAGCAGTAAGTCTAACGTCAGTCCGGGCAAATTAGTTGAAATAATAGTAAAGAATAAAATTGTCAGACACATAGAAGAAATAAATTGTTGGGCAAAGTCAAGACGGTTTCTGTAAAGGAATCATGTCTTACTAATCTATTAGATTCTCAAAGGGGTCAACAAACATGTGGACAAGGGGATCCAGTGGACATAGTGTACTTAGATTTCCTGAAAGCCTTTGACAAGATTCCTCTCACAAAGGCTCTTATGTAAATTAAATTGTCATGGATAAGTGGAAATCCTTTCATGGATGAGAATTGGTTTAAAAGACGGGAACAAAGAGTAGGAATAAATGGTAAATTTTCAGGAGAGGGGTAACTAGTGGTGTTCCCCAAGGAAACAAGATCCACAAGAACCAGATCATAAATGATGTGAAAAGGGGTAAATAGTGAGGTAGCAAACTTTGCAGATGATACTAAACTGCTCTCAAGATAGTTAAACCAAAAGCAGATCTGCTGAAGAACTTCAAAAAGATCTCAAAAACTAAGTGATGGCAACAAAATGGCAAATGAAATTTAATGTGGATAAATGTAAGTAATGCACATTGGAAAAAAATAACCCAATTATACATACAATATAATGGGGGCAAATTTAGCTACAACTAATAGAAAGAGCTCTTGGACATGTGGGATAGTTCTCTGAAGACATTCATGCAGTGTGCAGCAGCAGTCAAAAAAGTGAACAGGATGTGGAATCATTAAAAAAGGGATAGAGAAAAGACAGAGATCTTATTGCGCTTATATAAATCCATGTATACCACATCTTGAATACTGTGCAGAGAGTGGTCTCCTACACAAAAGATAAATTGGCACTAGAAAATGTTCAGAGAAGGGCAACTAAAAAATTAGGAGTTTGTAAAAGGTCCCATATGAGGAGAGATTAAAGAGCTAGGACTTTTCAGTTGGAAAGAGGAGACTAAGGGGCGGATATGATTAGAGTGGTGTGGAGAAAGTGAATATGGAAGTATTTACTTCCCATACATAAAACTGGGGCCACCAAATGAATTAATGGGCAGCAGGTTTAAAACAAATAAAAGCAAGTTCTTCACACAGCGCACAGTCAAACAGTAGAACCCCTTGCTGAGGAGGTTGTGAAGGCTAGGACTATAACAGGGTTTAAAGAGAACTAGATAGCCTCCATGAATTTAAGTCCATTAAATGGCTATTAGCCAGCAGGGGTAAAGAATGGGTCCTAGACTTTGTTTGTCAGAGGAGGAGATGGATGAGGAGATACACTTGATCATTACCTATAGGTTCACTCCCACGGGGCACCTGGCATTGGCCAGTGTTGATTAGAAAGGATACTGGGCTGGATGAGCCTTGGTCTGAACCAGTATGGCCATTCCTATATTCTTATGTACTAAAAAAGTCTATAGCTGAAGGTGGTGGCAATTGTGCCCTAACAATACTACACACATAGCTGCCCAATGAGATTAAAACTGATGATATAACGAATGAATGTCAGTGTCTAGTCTTCTGTAATTTTCCCATTGCCATTATATGCACACACATTTCTTTCTTCCTAATTTATTTCCTCTCATCCTCCTTCTGTTCTAAATATTTCTCCCAAAGTTGCTAGGCAATCCGGGTCAATTATTCATCAGTTGAACACATAATTATATCACATTAAAGTCAACAAGAGATTTGTCCCAGGCAATTCACTTGATGGAGCCCCTTGTATTTAACAAACAAACATATAAAGGAAACACCCACTTAAGCCCCACTACTTTCCATTACACAAACAATTGATAAGCGAGCAAGTGAAAGCTTAACTTTTCTCACAGACACCTCAGGGGGAGTTATGAAGAATGTAAAAGCAGCAAGAATCGTCTGGCACCTTATAGACTACAGACGTTTTGGAGCATGAGCTTTCGTGGGTGAATACCCACTTCGTCAGATGCATGTATTCACCCACGAAAGCTCATGCTCCAAAACGTCTGTTAGTCTATAAGGTGCCAGAGATTCTTTGCTGCTTTTACAGATCCAGACTAACACAGCTACCCCTCTGATACATGAAGAATGTAAGTACCTAAATCAGAATTTGGGCAGCTGTTATGTACATTAAGTGTATTTCCATTTTTTAAAAAAGGCTGTTGTATACAGAGCAGGTAATGGACAATGTTTGGCCATATTTTACATAGGATCACAACTTGAGTTTCTTGCGCATTCAAAACTCATGTCTAAGAGAATTCCCAGTGTGCAAAGAATGCAGACTCAAGGCCAGAATTATTTCTAAACACGGAATACATGAGATTCACTTTACAAGGCATGGCAGATTTAGGAATCTAGAAATGGAAATAATTACAAGGGAAATGTACGTTAAAAATAATCATGGTCTACTACAAAAATTGTAATCCAATATCCTTGTTTGGAAGTGGTGTTACATTACTTACTACACATCTGTCCAACATCGTAGGAACTTAGCGAGGAGCTTATGAGGCAAGTGGTCTAAAAAGGAATTTTATTATGTAAACACTGTATATAATATATTCAACTATGTTCAGATCACTTCAAAATAAAGCATATAAAGTATGCTACCACTTCTAATACAATGATTCCCTACTGGTATGTTTCAGTACAAACCACTTTGTGAGAGCTGAAGTGTCTAAAATAAAAATAAAAAAATAGCGTGGCGTACTGCATTACTAGCAAAAGTATTTAAACAGGTAAAATAGTCATATATACTTACCTAGTATGAGAGACAAGATGGGTGAGGTAAAAACTTTTATTGCACCAACTTCTGTTGGTGAGACAGATCCAGTAAGAGCAGGCAGCATTATACAATTTAAAGGCACTACATACCATTGCTTTTGTATGGAATAACGGGGATTTCATACTCCTCAGATTGGTGAAGATAGGAGAAATATTGTTATCCATTTTCCCTTGTTGGACATCCTAGGGCCAAACACTCAGATCCTTACTCTGACTTTATTCAGGCAAAACTCTCATGGACTTCATCAGAAAAAACTGAGCAGGGACTTCAGGATTTAGTTATCTCCTAATTGAAAGATTTTCTGAATTGTGTTTTGTTTTATCCTGAAATGGTCCTGGATTTGGAATGCTTTCATGGCTTGGAAGTGGTTCTGATCAGTACCATTTCCTTTAGAATACTTATTCTAAGTACAGTTGAAATTTGATCATGGAAGAACTTTTAGTTTGTGTACTCATAGAGACCTCATCGCTTTTTATATAAAATAAGTTACGAATAATCAAAATTACATTGCAGTGGTAAAAATTTAATAGTGAACATTCTGAAACAGAGCACAAAATGGCTCAGAGGAAGTGTGACACCAAATAAAAAAACCCTACATACTACTAATAAAAGCAGACAGAAATGATGATGAGAAAACTGACTCAGAATGTTTCTCTACAGAGCAGGCTATTAATGTTGTCTCCTTTATACAGGCTGACACTGGAAACAGTGTCA
Source organism: Chelonoidis abingdonii (assembly GCF_003597395.2). NCBI lineage: Eukaryota > Metazoa > Chordata > Testudines > Testudinidae > Chelonoidis > Chelonoidis abingdonii. Next base: position 42,713,100 of record NC_133773.1, read on the forward strand.
CAAATCAAAGAGCCTGTGAAAGAGCTTTAGGGGATTCCAAACATATACTCAGAGGCAGAAACTATTTTTTTAATGGTTTCAGTGAACAGTCCAGGCAAAAATACAGTAAGGAAGTCTCTGGTATCGTAATAACAGTCCCTGTAGAGTGTTAGGCCAGTGTAACTACAGAAGCGCTCTGGGTTGGGATTTGGAAGAATTCTAACAGTCTCTCGGGAGCGTTAATGTCTAACTCAGTGTCAGATCTTGGAATTTACAAGACAAGTGCAATCTTGGAATTTATAAGATACTCAGTCTTAGGGACTATGTGCAGTGATGGTGTTAGGCCCCTGCAATCCATTCAATCACAGGTGGCCCCAAGACAATGATGGGTCCCCTGAAAGCCAGATCTGGCTCACTGGGTGTTAGTTGCTCCGTCCTGCTCAGTTCCACCCAGGGGTCAAATGGAGTCCTCCAAACAGTGTGATCTTGTGCATACTGTTCATGCAAAGTCACTGGCGGGACCCCTACAAGACAACTACCTATGTGTAGAATTAAGTACCACTAAAATGAATTGTATATAAACAAAGTTGTAATCCTCTTCACTTTCACACATACATGTAATGAGGTCATCAGGTTTGGGAGAGAGGGGCAAAAATGGGCTTAAAATGAGTCAAAGGATGATAGAAGGAAGAGGTGTAAAAGAGTATATGATTAAGTGCCAAAATTAGAGATATTCAGGTATGTTTGAACAATCAGATAAATCTCTTAGTCAAGCGGGGGAAAGTTTTAAACACAACTTGCGTTCTGTGAAGGCCTTTTTAATGCAATTATCTTTCAGCTTTCAATGAGCTTCAGAGTTAAATGAATTTTGCTTGTGGGTTTTTCTTGTATGAACCAGTGAATAAGGAAAAGGTAGGTCTGGTAGGAAAATGTTTTGTTTTTTCCATGAGCAATTTTGACTCTTCCCAAAAACAAAAAATAAACCTGAACAATTTGTCTCCCGCTATATGGCTGGAATCTGAAAAATTTGGTCTGGAAATGCCCCCATGGTTCCTCATGATCTCATTTTCCTCTGTGGGCTGAGATCCTTGACCATGCTCTGTAGCCCATTAAGCACCATGACCTCCCTTCTTGGTGAGCCCTGTTTTAGTTTTCTAGCATTTGGGTTTTTAATGAAAAGTCAATGTTTTTTCACAGATGCTTTAAAAATAATTATATTTTATTGAAAAACCTATTTTTTAAAAATCTCCAGCTTTGATAGAATTTTTTTTGACCAACTTTAGGATTTAGCTTCTGTAGGTGAAATTGTAAACCTATTGAAATCAATGCAAAACTCGCCATTAATGTCAGTGAGATCAGAATTTTACTTTACATTATTAATTATTATTATTATTATTATTTGTATTACTGTAGTGCCTAGGAGCCGGAACCCATCGTGTTAAGTGCTGCATTTTTGAAACCTGTCCTGTGAGGTGTGCGTGAGGAAAAGGTGTGTATGAAGTTCATGGGATTTTTGTCCTTGCATTTTGCTAAGTGGCACTCATTGTCTAATGTAGATTACAACCATTTTGGAAGACATTACATGGTTTACATATCTTCCACTGCTGTGCACTGGGCCAATAATGTAACTATCAGGTCCTTTGCATATGTAACTCCAAATAACACATTTTAAAAATATTTTTAATAGTTAAAGAGTTGAACAGCTACAATGTAGTTTCTTTTTGTAGTATAAATGGAATTTTGTGTTCCCAAACTGTTGTAAGGTCTTGGACTTGTGCTAGGATACAGACCCTCTTTCTTTCTCTTTCTTCCAGGTGACTGAAGGAGGGTGGAGGGAATAGGTGTAGAGTGTGGAACCAACATTGCTTTGTTACTAACCCTCAGATACTCTGATGATTGCTGGATTATAATACAAATTGCTTTAATTAATTTAAGGAATATGGAAACAATGACATGCTAATGAGCATTTTGTTCTACAAATGATATTCAGGGAAGTCAAGAAGAACAACCTAATCCATGCATATCTGTATTGATATAAGATCTTTGTGGGTTTGTACTTTTACTCTAATAGATTACTCACCGAAATTCAGCTGGCTGAGAAAGAGCATTAGGATTTCTTATTTCAGGAATTTGACATACTTATACAATCAGTTGTAGGGTGCTACATGAGGCTAACAATTTCCATTGAAATATATTTTGAAGTTGACACATCAGCATGCAGGTTCAGTATAATCACACATCCTGGATTTTCTCTAGCATAACAGTTTAACCGCCAGTTGCTCCTCTACCAGCTGAATTACTGTTGTTATTTAGATCAGCCTATCAATCTATAATATGAGTGGCTTTTTCTCTTTGATCATGTTGACTCACCCAGAAGGTCAAACACAATTACTTGGAAGGGTCCTTCTGGCAGAAGAAACCACAACAAGTTCTGTAAGGTCAAGTATGTAATGAATTCTGTAATTAGCAACAAGTGACTTTCAGGACTGGCAAATTGTGTGCTTAATATAAATTATTATTGTTTGTTTTTCTTAAATGAATGTCTGTGATTTAGTCTTTAGATAAAAAGGGTCCAGGATTTAGAAAATTTACCATTACACTAAAAAGCCAAGTTTCTTAAACCCAGCCTTTGCTATAACAAGTTTTCAGTATGTAAATCAAGCAGGATTAGAAATTTCTGAAGTGTATATTTATGTTTATCTATTATATTATCTATATATGAGCTCAGAATTTGTTTATGAATGTAAACTAGAATGAACTCCTATAGTAAACACAGCTTCTCTACATGATACCAATCAGCTAAATTCTGCTCTCAGTTACATAAACTGTAGATTAAAATCCAAACACTTATGTTTCATTGATTTGTTCTAGCTTCCTCAAAGCCCCAGAAAAAATGTAATTCTGTTTTTCAGTCCTGAGTTACCCTACCCACGCCACTCCTTTTTCAAGTTGATCTCTGGAGACAGGGAATTAGAGTTTCTTGCGATCTAGAATTTAAAGTCAGGGAAACTTTTCCAAGATAGATAAGAGAATTCTGTGCAAGAGGATTGTCTTTCCCTTTTAATTCTGGGCATGGGATAAAAGCTACATAGCTTTCAGTCAATATTCTAGTATTTTCCTGATTATTTAAATAAATCATGTCATCAGTGCAAAATCCTTGAATGTAAACATATGGTCTGAACAGACAGGCTATAAACTGTACATCAGAGGACATTAGGAGGATTGTTGGAATTTGTCTGCTTTTCTGAATGCAGAGTAAGTATTGTGATTGTAGGTTTCTTTAAGAGAGGGGACAAGAGAATGGTGAGATGACACAGGATAAAGTAGTGGGTGAAGGCTCGAGGATTGCATCTTGAACAAGCTAACTCTGTACTCTAGTCACTACCTTGGAGAGAAAAGGACCTCTTATAGATGCCACTGCCAAAAATTAATGGGATGATGAGTAGAGAGAAAAAGGATGCTATTTAAAGTACCAGATATGGCAATTTTGTAAAATTGTACTTGTCTGGTATCCTAGGACAAGTAATTTTTGATGACAAGTGAGTACACTGTAATTAGTGTCATCATTATCATCACCACTATTATGGCAATAGTGCACAAGCAGATTTTTTGCTTAGACTATCTTTTCAGGACACTTTTGGAAGGCTGAATGAAGAGGGGAGCATCAAAATCAGATCTTGATTTTTAGATTTGGTGTTGAATAAATGTATCCTTGAATGCATCATGTATCCTTGAATTTCAATTTGGCTAGTGGTGCTAAGCCCCTTTAAAAATCAAGATCTCATGTCCTTGTATAACTCTGAAGAATAATAATGTGAGAAACACAAGAAACAAATATAGATGATTTCTGCCTTTATAAAATAGTCAGAGCCCTTACGTGGTGGTTTAAATAAATATTAGCCATTCAAAATCAGCTTGAGTTAGACACTGTGGAACACAAGTGCAGTATCAGTCACAGATAAAGAGCTGGATAAACTGATTTTGGAGTTTTTAAAGTAATGCTTAGGGAATAGACTTCTGTCACAAAAATGAAATTTAAATAATTTCAGGGCTATATCCTCATGCAAACAATGTTCTTTTACAAACTGTGCCTTGTTACAGTGAACATAAAAACAACTATTCTGAGGCTAATGGAAATGTCACCTGACCCCAAAAATAATTTACAATAATTTATAGTGTGGAAGACAGGGTTCTATTTTCCTTAACTTGAAAGTTATAGTCAAATTGTGAGACAGCATCTATAAAATGTATTTTTCAGTTCCCATGTTAATAAGCAAACACACGTCCTAGACTGCAAGGAATTAAACATGAATGATTCTCTGTTTCCTACAACCATGAGAAAAATCTGGGCAAGCTTGAAAAGTTATACCCCAGGGACAACATTAGAACTGGGGCCCTTCATGCGGTGTCTCTGTACACAATGCCCTCTGAAGCTTCCTGCTTCTCACAGCAGAGTGATCGAGCTCACAGTAATACTAGAAAGGAGAGGCTTGAATGAACATGCTGGAACTTGGAGGGAATTTAAAGTTAGATCTGAAGTTAATTACTTGTATTCACCTCAAATTCAAACTGATGTTTGGCCTGACACTGGCAGCAGGGGCTGGGCCTGCAGGAAGTCTGTGTTGTATTTCTTTTTCTTGCTCAGCATCACAGGGCTTGAGCTCAGTCTCTGGCAGCAGCAGCAGTGAACCCAGCCTGCCCTGCTTCACTGGCTCCGGCATCACCTGTCACTGCACCGGCCACCAGTGTCCTAGCACCGTTGGAACACATTAGTGCCAGGCTGACCCATCCATTGCCCTTCCACCCCAGACCATTTCCTTTTCCAGGACCCCCCAGCACAGAGAGCCCCCTTGCCCCTAGTACAGGTGCTACCCTGTGACTCTATATCATCCCTCGCCCTCCAGCACTGGTGTACCCTTCCCACACCAGATTTCACCTGTATGAACAATATTAAAAGGGGCCTATACAGGCTGATTTGTCCTGGGCCACCGACCCTGCTCGGGATGGCCCTGGCTCTTTCACGAGGAGGTACTTCAGATATGAGTCACCGCATGGATTTCAAAAAGCAATAGCAAATTTTTACATCTTTTCCCCTGTCACCTGAGTGGCCCCTGTTTATGTTAGTAGTTTTCAAATCTAGAATATTTTTTTGTTTAGCCATATTTAAAGGTCATTTTTGTAAATAAACTGTAGAAGCCTAAAAGTCCTCTTTTGTGTGTGGCCAATATCCATATGCAAAAGGAAAAGCTGAAAAAGAGAAACCAGTAGCTTTATCTATGGGGAACAAATAAATTGGAAGGAAAATCCCTTATAGGAGAGGAGGAAGGAAAAGAAAGCTGGAGAGAAGTTCTAAGGAGCTAAAATACAGACACTCCCTCAAGGGGTCATGAGAAATAATGGAAAGAATGGAACTAATGATGGAAATCAGCAGCAAACACAAACATCTACAAAATAGAATCTTCAAAAAGCAGCAGGAAAACAGGCAGGGGTCCTGTGAGAATTCACAAAGCTAATCCTGTGTACAGCATTATTCATGGATTTATGTTTTCATATGCATGCTCTGATTTATGTCTATGTGGTATCTTGGTTTATTTACCTGCGAAATGGTAATGTCAAAAATTTGTTAAAATCGCAATCTTGAATGGTATCTAGTTGTTGTTTGGCAGCAATGTTAGCTACCCTTCTCTTGGGAACTTTGGCACCCTTTTGTTTGAGTTTGGCGCTCTTTTGTGGAAAGGCTCTAGGGTGCTGTTCTCCCTCTTGGCAGCCCGCACTTATATTGTCGGATCAAGTATCACCGGAAGATCTGAGACAAACCAGCACAGCTACTTACCTGAGATGTAATCCTGATTCTGATCCTAATCCTGGTTCAGTAGTCAAGGGTCCGAGTCCCTCCTGCACCACCTGTCATCCCACAGTGCAGTAGTAGGTCTGACACCAACATCTCGAGGGTGAGGCAGATGATCAGACGAACTTTGATTTGTAAAGTATAAATACCCTTGTCTGTCATTTGTAGAGGGAGAGGTTTCTGGACTTCATGCCCATGCAAGCCACTGAGATATTTTGTCCATATACTTACCTTACGTTAAATAAAGCACTTTTTTAGTTTACATTTTCTTATCCTTACCCTTATTTGCACTGAGATCAATTAGGTGATAGATCCTAATTCAGGGACAATCATATCTGTGACTTCTTAGCAGGAGTCTATAACATCCTGAATTTCTTCCCCCACATTGAAATATTGTAACACCTGCTGCTAAAATACGGGGGCCAGATTTGCCTCAGTCACACCCATGCAACTCCATTTCCCTTAATGGAGTTGTACTCACACACAACAGATCTAACTCTGGCACCAAGTGTCTACCTAAGGAAAGAAAAACTAACTTACTACATACATGACTTTAGACTATTATATCACAGATCATGTGGTACTGGTGACAAATCTGAGGAACTGTCCCAGACTGAGGTGTCATGAGAGGACGTTTTGGAACAAACTGAAAAACTAAACAGTAGTAAGTCACCAGGACCAGATGGTATTCACCCAAGAGTTTAAATCAGCTTCTGTACCAAATAACTGAAGGACAGCTAATGTGACGCTGATGCCAAATTTTAAAAAGGGCTCCAGACGTGATCCCAGCAATTACAGCAGGTAAGCCTCACTTCAGTACCAGGTAAAGTGGTTGAAACTATAGTAAAGAACAAAATTGTCAGACACATAGATGAACATAATTTACTGGGGAAGAGTCAACATGGTTTTTATAAAGGGAAATCATGCCTCACCAGTCTACTACAATTCTTTGAGGGGGTCAACAAGCATGGGAACAAGGGGGATCCAGCAGATAGAGTGTATTTAGATTTTCAGAAAGGCTTTGACAAGGTCCCTCACCAAAGGCTCTTAAGCAAAATAAGCTGTCATGGGATAAGAGGGAATGTCCTCTCCTGGATTGGTAACTGAATAAAAGATAGGAAACAAAGTGTAGAAATAAATAGTTTTCAGAATGGAGAGAGATAAATAGTGGTGTCCACAGGAGTCTGTTCTGGGACCAGTCCTATTCAACATATTCATAAATGATTGGGGTAAACAGTGAGGTGGCAAAATTTGTAGATGATACAAAATTACTCAAGATAGTTAAGCTGGGAATGGGAAACAGGGAATAGATCACTTCTAGGATGGAGGCTTGCCGACCTCATTAAGAGAGCTTTAAACTAGCAAGTTGGGGGAGATGGTTGGGAGATGTTCAGGAGATCTCCACGCTGGAATTTAACCTGGAGAGGGAAGTAAACGAAGTGAGAGGGGATACCCTTGTGGACCGAAGAATTGACCCGAGGAGGAAAAGCGGAGTTGAAACTAGACTAACGGGTGATGCTGGTGGTAGAAGGTCTGTGCACGACGGGGGAAAGAATGTACTGACCCCAACGCCAAAAATTAAAATGTCTGTACACTAATGCGAGGAGTCCTAGGGAACAAGATGGAGGAACTGGAGCTACTGGTGCGGAAGTGAAACCGGATATATAGGGATAACAGAAACCTGGTGAATAGTACTCATGACTGGAGTACGGATATTGAAGGCTATGTGCTGTTTAGAAAAGACAGGAAGAAAGGCAAAGGTGGTGGAGTAGCCTTGTACATCAATGATGAGGTGAACTGTAATGAAATAAGAAGTGAATGGAATGGATAAGACGGAGTCTGGGTCTGGGTAAAATCACGCTGGTTAAAAAAGCTACTAGAGCTTCCCCTGAGATAGTGCTTGGGGTGTGCTACAGACCGCCGGGATCTGATTTGGATATGGATAGAGACCTCTTTAATGTCTTTAATGAAGTAAACACTAAGGGGAATGTGTGATTATGGGAGACTTGAACTTCCCGGATATAGACTGGAGGACGAGTGCTTGCAAGGAGATAATAAGGGTCAGATTTTTCTGGATGTGATAGCGGATGGATTTCTTCATCAAGTAGTTGAAGTACCTACGAGAGGGGATGCCATTTTAGATTTGGTTTTGGTGAGCAGTGAGGACCTCGTAGAAGAAATGGTGGTAGGGGACAACCTTGGTTCGAGTGATCATGAGCTGATTCATTCAAATTAGATGGAAGGATAAACAAACGTAGATCTGGGATTAGGGTTTTGACTTCTCAAGGGCTAATTTAAAGAGTTAAGGAAATTAGTTAGGGAAGTGGATTGGACGGAGGAACTTGTGGATTTAAATGCGGAGGAGCTGGAATTACTTTAAGTCGCAGCTGCGGAAACTGTTGTCGGAAGCCTGCATCCCAAGAAAGGGAAAAAACCATGGGCAGGAGTTGTAGGCCAAGCTGGATGAGCAAGCAACTCAGAGAGGGGATTAGGAAAAAGCAGAAAGCTTACAGGGAGTGGAAGAAAGGCGGGATTAGCAAGGGAAGCTACCTTAGTGAGGTCAGAACATGTAGGGATAAAGTGAGGAAGGCTAAAGCCACGTAGAACTGGACCTTGCAAAGGGATCAAAACCAATAGTAAAAGGTTCTACCAGCCACATAAATAAGAAGAAAACAAAGAAAGAAGAAGTGGGGCCGCTATACACTGAGGATGGAACGGAGGTTAAGGATAACCTAGGCATGGCCCAATATCTAATAAGTACTTTGCCTCGGTCTTTAATAAGACTAGTGAGGAGTTTAGGATGATGGAGGGATGAATAAACGGGAATGTGGATATGGAGGTGGATATTACCGCATCTGAGGTAGAGCCAAACTTGAACAGCTTAATGGGACAAAATCGGAGGGCCCCGACAATCTCCATCCGAGGATTATTAAAGGAACTGGCACGTGAAATTGCGAGCCCGTTAGCGAGAATTTTTAAGCAATCGGTAACTCGGGGTTGTACCGTACGACTGGAGAATTGCTAACGTAGTTCCTATTTTTTAAGAAAGGGAATAAAAGGTGATCCGGTAATTATAGGCCTGTTAGCTTGACGTCTGTAGTGTGTAAGGTCTTGGAAAAAATTTAAGGGAGAAAGTAGTTAAGGACATTGAGGTCAATGGTAATTGGGACGAATTGCAACATGGATTTACTAAAGGTAGATCGTGCCAAACCAACCTGATCTCCTTCTTTGAGAAGGTGACGGATTACTTAGATAAAGGAAATGCGGTAGATCTAATTTACCTCGATTTCAGTAAGGCGTTTGACACGGTTCCGCATGGGGAACTGTTAGTTAAATTGGAAAAGATGGGGATGAATATGAAAGTTGTAAGGTGGATAAGGAACTGGTTAAAGGGGAGACTCCAGCGGGTCGTACTGAAGGGTGAACTGTCAGGCTGGAAGGAGGTTACTAGTGGAGTCCCTCAAGGATCGGTTTTGGGACCGATCTTATTTAACCTTTTTGTTACTGACCTTGGCACAAAGAGCGGAATGTGCTAATAAAGTTTGCGGATGACACGAAGCTGGGGGTATTGCTAACACGGAGAAGGACCGGGATACTATTCAGGAAGATCTGGACCACCTTGTAAACTGGAGTAATAGTAATAGGATGAAATTTAATAGTGAAAAGTGCAAGGTCATGCACTTAGGGATTAATAATAAGAATTTTTAGATATACGTTGGGACGCATCAGTTGGAAGCGACGGAGGAGGAGAAGGACCTTGGGTATTGGTTGATAGCAGGATGACTATGAGCCGCCAATGTGATATGGCTGTTAAAAAAGCAAATGCGGTTTTAGGATGCATCAGGCGAGGTATTTCCAGCAAGGAGAAGGAGGTGTTAGTGCCGTTATATACGGCGCTGGTGAGACCCCACCTGGAATATTGTGTGCAGTTCTGGTGTCCCATGTTTAAGAAGGATGAATTCAAACTGGAACAGGTTCAGAGACGGGCTACTAGGATGATCCGAGGAATGGAAATCTGCCTTATGAAAGGAGACTCAAAGAGCTTGCTTGTTTAGCCTGGCCAAAAGGAGCTCCGGGGGATATGCTTGCTCTATATAAATATATCAGGGGGATTAACGTTAGGGAGGGAGAGGAATTATTTAAGTTTAGTACTAATGTAGGCACGAGGACGAATGGGTACAAACTGGATATTAGGAAGTTTAGACTTGAAAATTAGACGAAAGTTTCTAACCATTAGGGGAGTGAAGTTCTGGAACAGCCTTCCGAGGGAAGTAGTGGGGCAAAAGACTTATCTGGCTTTAAGATTAAGCTTGATAAGTATATGGAGGGGATGTTATGATGGGATAGTTTAATTTGGGCAATTGATCTTGGATTATCGGCAGATAAGTCTGCTCAATGGTCTGTGAGGGGATGTTGGATGGATGGGAACTGAGTTACTGCAGAGAATTCTTTCTTGGGTGCTAGCTGGTGAGTCTTGCCCACATGCTCAGGTTTAGCTGATCGCCATATTTGGGGTCGGGAAGGAATTTTCCTCCAGGACGGATTGGCAGAGGTCCTGGAGGTTTTCACCTTCCTCTGCAGCGTGGGGCATGGGTCGCTTGCTGGTGGATTCTCTGCAGCTTGAGGTCTTCAAATCACAATTTTGAGGATTCAATAACTCAGTCATGGGTTAGGGGTTGTTATAAATGTGTATGGGTAGGGTTTTGTGGCCTGCCTTGTGCAGGAGGTCAGACTAGATGATCATGTTGGTCCCTTCTGACCTATGAGTCTATGAGTCTATGAGTCTATGACCTGTCCCGTTCATTCCCTCAAGGGCACCTCGCATTGGCCACAGTAGGAAGACAGGATACTGGGCTAGATAGACCTTTGATCTGATCCAGTATGGCCATTCTTATGCTAGTCCTTATCTATGTGAGGTTTTATGCTAATCCTTATCTATGTGAGGTTCTAATATACTATGATGATGGGGGCCATATAAACAGAGAGTCTAGAACAGACTTCAACTGTTCTGAAAGGGCTTTGTTGAAACAAAAAATGAACTCCAAGATGTAAACTCTTTGAATTGAGTTTTCTAAATGTAAGGTTAGACTATTCCTAAATAAATATATGGAGATATACTTATATCATAGAACTGCAAGGGACCCTGAAAGGTCATGGAGTCCAGCCCCCTGCCTTCACTAGCAGAACCAAGTACTGACTTTTGCCCCAGATCCCTAAGTGGCCCCCTCAAAGATTGAACTCAGAAACCTGGCTTTAGCAGGCCCATACTCAAACCAGTGAGCTATCTCTCCCCTATTTGAAATGATTACTCATTACTATCAACTTTGGAAATATTATTTACTGGTGACATGCTGGCAAAAAGAACTGACAGAGGGGCATCCTAAACATATGCACACTTTTACAATGGGGATTAGTTTAAGTTTTAAACAAGCCTGCATTTACCTATCTGATTTAAATAATGCACAGTGCTTCTGGAGCTCCTACAACAGTGGTACAACTTTGCACCACCATAAGTACAGGCTAATGCTTTAAAAGAGCCCTAAGTGATTTGCCAAAGGTCACAAACTGAGTCAATGTCACAAGTCTCAGGTCTCAAGAGTCCCAGTCCTTCACTCTAACAACTAGTTATTAGTAGGATTTCTGTCACATGCAGAAATGTAGGCGGTGCAAGTTAGTGGTCAGAGCAAAATCAGAGGGCAGAACTGGAGGCATAGCCACGAGGCAAGCCAATAGCCAAAACCCGGAGTCAGAACAGAACCAAAAGGCAGATCCAGAGTCATGGTTAAGAGACAAGCCAGTAATCAGGGCCTGGAGTTAGGTATCAGGAATTTAGAGGGACTGGGGCTAGAGTGAAGCAGGCAAGGGACAAGAGGATGAAAATAGGTCTCACTTCATGAGGAGCAGGGAAGATATTGAGTACCCACTAACTATCCTGCTATTGCTACAGGGCTTAAATAGTGACCTAGTTGGCTCTTCTAACCAATCATGGCACACAGTCATTTAGTGAGCTCCTAGCTGAGCTTATTGGGTTGCTAGGCAACCAAGCCCAGAAACTGCTAAATTCCTGATGACTTCATGCTGTCTATTGGTAAAATAAATAAATTATAAAACATGGGCCAAATTCTGCTTTCATTTGCACCAGTTTAATGTAGACTTCAGTTAAGTTGCTTGGGATTTGCACTAGTGTAACTGCTAGTAGAATTTAGTCCCATAGATACATTTAGGGTTGCCAACAGTCCCATATTACAAGGGACATCCCTTATTTAAATAGAAAATTGCCTGTTCTGTAATAAATCAGTATGGGATGCCTTTTATCCCATATTTCAATGGCAAGGGGCCAATACTCATGAGTGCATCTTTCCCTTCAGTGATGCACAGAGAAAATGGACGGGGCCACGCTCAAGATCCAGGCTGGGGAGGGGAGTGGAAAGATGCACACGTGTGTACTGGCCCCCTGTTGGACTGGGCCGCCTGCTGATCCCAGCCCATGAGCATATCCCATCAACTTTCCCTGCGCAGGCCCTGTCTGGCAGGAAAAGTGGACGGGACTGTGTGGCCTGGAGCTGTGCTGAAGGGCCAGGTGTCTCTCCACCAGCTCCGCAGCAGCCTCTGCCTCCGGTGCTCGCCCCCCGCAGCCCTCAGGGAGTCTGGGCAGGCAGTGGGAAGCAGTAGGGTCTCTCCTGCCTGGCCCAGGGCACCTATGTGAGCCTTGTTAGGGCCAGCACCAAGCCTGCCCACAGCAGAATGCCCAAGTCCCAGTCACTCTGAAGTGCTCAGGAGGCTCTGGACATGCAAGCGCAGTCATGGGAGGAGGCCCTGGGGCAGCAGGCAGCTCTGGATTGATCGAGACAGCATGGTGTCCTGGCAGAGGAGGTGGCAGGGGCCTAGCCTGGCCCAGCTCTGGGCCTTCTGCTGCCTGGTACTGGGCTTCTGGAGGGCTTTGCTTGCCTGCCCCATGCCCTGCACATGCAACGTTGCACAGATCTAGTGTAGTGAACCTGTGCTGGGCATTGTGTCCTTCCCCATCCAGAAGAGGAGCGTTGAGCGTGTGCAGAGAGCCTGGAGCTATCGGGGAGAGAACGTCTGAGGTCTGTCCTGTATTTTTTAAATACAGTGTTGGCAATCTGTATAGCCTTGAATAGCAAATTCATGTTTACCCACATATAGAAACGGAAACAGAGATACGGTTGGTTGGAAGATTAGAACAGCCAAATATATATGTGCTTGATCATTTCTGGTATGAACCACTGAAGCAGCACATTGTACTAAATTGACCTTGGAACATAAATATTATTAGGGCCAAATTCTGCCCTCATTTCTATCTACTCATAATATAAAAATCTTAACTGTAGGCATTTAGGCTACAATCCTGCAGGTTAGTCTGTGGTGGGCCCTTATACCCACTCAGAGCTCCATTAAAGCCAATGGAGAGCAGCATGGCTGGAGGGCTCTGCCCATAAGGATGAACTTGCAGGACCAGGGTATTTATTCTGAATCAACATTTTTTCTTGTTATTGGATTTATCACTTTTAGGAATTAAGCCACAACTTTTATGTTTGAACCCTGATAAAGGTTATATTGTTACAGGTTACAAAGGACATAAACACAAACAGAACCCCGACCAAGGGTATTCTGTCTGCTACCCAAGATCCATAAACCTGGAAATCCTGGACGACCCAACATCTCAGGCATTGGCACCCTGACAACAAGATTGTCTGGCTATGTAGACTCTCTCCTCAGGCCATGCTACCAGCACTCTCAGCTATCTTCGAGACACCACTGACTTCCTGAGGAAACTACAATCCTCTGGTGATCTTCCAGAAAACTCCATCCTGGCCACCATGGATGTATAAGCCCTCTACACCAACATTCCACACAAAGATGGACTACAAGCCAGCAGGAATAGCATCCCTGATACCATTATGGCAAACCTAGTGGCCAAACTTTGTGACTTTTATCTTCACCGACAACTATTTCAGATTTGGGGACAATTTGTACCTTCAAATCAGCGGCACTGGTATGGGTTCTAGCCCACAAAAACTTAAGCCCAAATAAATTTGTTAGTCTTTAAGGTGCTAGAAGTACTCCTCGTTCTTATTACAAACAGAAATGTTTCTATTAGAAAATGTATCTTTCTTTTTCTCCCTCTTTCATATTTAACATGCTTTACAAAATTTTGTCTTCTGGTTTTTCAGTTTGTTTTTCATATTCAACATTTTAAGGGCATTTTCCTGAGCACAGGCAGAAACATTACTTTTTCAGAGAGGTCAGCACAGTGCTTTCTGTGAAACAAATGGGTTGAGGGTAGCAGAGGGTGAACATTTTTTCTACAGGCTTTCTCCAACAGAATGGCCATCATGTATACATTTCACAGGTGGGAGTATATCAAAATGAAAGCTTTATTCTATACTTGTTGGTCTCTTATTCACCAAGCATTATTCCATATCACTGTCCACCATCCTGCATGCTTCCAGGAAGAGATATGGTAAAAAGTCTCCATGGAATTTTAGCCACATCATCATTGCCATGGCAAATCCAAAAAGGATATAGCTTCTTTGCAAATTGAGCTCCATGATCGCCAACCATGTAGCAGCATTCCTTGGTAAACATGCTCCGTAATTAATTGGTCTTCCATCCTAATGTCATCTGTACCAAAAGCCAAAACCAAACCATTACTGATGGTGGTGGTTTCTGCGTTCAGCTCTGAAATCCTCATTGCTGATCTTGTCCTGCCACTTAATATGGAATAGTTGCTGAAGACAAAGAGAATCAAAAATGTCAATCCAAATCTTTTCAGCCTTCCTCAATGCCCATATTTCACTGCTGTACAACAGTTGGTATAACTGCAGTTCTGTAGATCCACAGCTCCATAGGAAACTTGATCATGATGTCCTCACAGAGGCTGATCAAGGACCCAAAATGTGGCAGCAGCTGCTGCTATACAAATGTCTACATCTTTTGAGCATCTTCTAGCACTGTCTATGACACTTGCCAAGCATTTGACACAAATATTTTAGCCACATGACTCCCATGACACTTATAGCTAAGAGCTAGCTCATACTTTTGAAATGTAAGAGTGTTTTCCATACCATATTTAATAATGGTACAGGCACACTAATAATAATAATACATGAAGGATATAACTCTGTATTATAAAGTAGCTCATTTGCTCCACTAAGCCAGAACTGTCTCTTATTATTCTTATAACAATGTGGCCCTGATACTAATTATGGCATCTGGGCATATAAGAATGTAAATGTTATGTACTTGTAGTAATATTTAGTATTTCACTACAATGAAAAGGACTTCCAGAGATAGGGTAAAAAAGATGGGAGAGGCAGATCTGACATATTTCACAGGGCTCCTGGCCAGTGTTGGATAAAGCCTAAATGAAGGCTGAGTCTACCAGAATTTCTGGGCACACCTAAGAAATTCTCACTATCAGTCCAACTTCATCATAAGGGACTCATTGTGTTTCCGAGGCTATGTCTTCACTACCTGCCATATTGGCGGGTAGCAATCGATTGCTCGGGGATTGATATATCGTGTCTCATCTAGACACAATATATCGATCCCCGAACGCGCTTATATCGATTCCGGAATTCCACCAACCCGAACGGAGTTGCGGAATTGACAGGGGAAGCCGCGGACATCGATCCTGCGCCGTAAGGACGGTGAGTAATTCGATCTTAGATACTTCGACTTCAGTTACGTTATTCACATAGCTGAAGTTGCGTATCTAAGATCGATTTTCCCCCGCAGTGTAGACCAGCCCTGAGTGAGATCTTCTTGCAGACACCTGAAGCATCAGAAGAGATCCTGGTGGCTCCAAAATGCTACCGAGTCTTTTTTCTGAACTGGCTGGGTGGCATTCCTCCCCTGTACCTGCTTGCAGGCAGAAGGATCGGCACATCAGTCAGTTAAGCCAGGTCTACACTACGCGGTAAAATTGATTTTAGATACGCAATTTCAGCTACGAGAATAACATAGCTGAAGTCGAATATCTAAAATCGATTTACTCACCCGTCTTCACCACGCGGGATCGATGTCCGCGGCTCGCCATGTCGATTCTGGAACTCCGTTGGGTTTGGTGGAGTTCCGGAATCGATATAAGCGCGCTCAGGGATCGATATATCCCGTCTAGATCAGACGCGATATACCGATCCCCGAGCAATCGATTTTAACACGCCGATACGGCACGTAGTCTAGACGTGGCCTACATCCAGACAGACAGACCAAAATGTTCTGCTACTCCCACACTGTGAGTGTCAGATCCCTGAAGATCAGAATACTGTGTTCACACATTCAGATAACCTCTTTAAACTAAGGGCTAAGATCCTGAGCTGGGAGGGATTCTGGTTTAATGCACTGCTGCTAGCAGCAGGGCCTAAAATGAAAGAGAGAATTATAACTGAAAAAGAAAAGGTACACATGTTGAATCATCTATAGCAGTGCTATATTTTTAGTAGTATTTAAGCGTACATGCATTAAAAAAAACAAGCAACCCAAAACAAAGCTTCTTAGTTTCAATGTAACTAAAATAAGGTTTGTTTGCCAACCTTGAATAATTTTGGTAACTATTTTGATAAAATTTGTATGTTTAGGCTATTTTTAATATAAACAATTTCATGAACATTTAAAAAAATAAAAATGGCTCTCTTTAGAACATTTAAAAAAAAAAGTTGCAATTTTTACAAAAATAGCTTTTCATTTCCAACCAGCTCATATTTACCCAATAGTATGTTGCACTGTTTAGTATTATATGATTTTGGAATGAAAGACCCTAACAGGCAGATCCTCAACAGGTATAAATTGTAACTGAAGACAGTGAAGTTATGACAATTTATACCAGCTGTGGATGTATCCCTGTATCCTGTTAAGGGTTCAGTTCTGTGAGATACTGAACTCCCTACCTGTCTAATGACTTCCATGGGACTCAAGGAATGTCAGCATCATCCAGGTATGCTTAGTACCTTACAAAACTGAGCCCATAATGCATACACATAATGACAGTTTGGGATGTTGTTTAAGCCTTAACTCTGATTTTCCAACTTTTGTGGTTTAAATTAGAAACTTAACATTCCAGTAAGAGTTTTGGTTAATATATAGTCAGTGCCCCTTCCCCCATACATTATAGATGATAATTTGTATCTATTTTGCTTTACAAATGTATTTTAGATAATTTCAGTTTCATGTGATACAATGTTAGCTTGCAGAATTCTACACTGTGCAATTGTAAATAACTCTATAATTTATAATGCTGAATGCCCAGTCATGACCAAACAAACATTGGAAAATTAGTTTCAAATTTTATTTTCCCTTTGCTGAATTTCATGCCAAAACTTTTGTACACTGGCTTGCATGGAACAAACAGAAGACAAAATATGAACAAGCAGAATACAGTTATCTGAGAACTGGAAAATAAAATATTTCAGCATTTATAAAAATCATGAAACTGTGAGCAAATGAGGCAACACTGTTTGTTGTGGGATCACACATAATTAAGCCAGAATGTATTGTATGTGCCTGATTACAATAAAGAAGAATGTGCCTGTCAGGATCAACTGCTTCTCTAACTATATAATGACTCACAGAAGATCATGATAATGTTGTAGTAGATCCAACAACTGCATTTATAATTTATCATGTTCCACCTTCAGTGAATCTATCTGGGTCTCACCATTAAAGCCCAAAACAACTCTGACTGAACTTCATCATTGTTACGGGGATCTAGAGAAGATAGCCAAATTACAGATATCTACATTTCCCTTAAAAAACAAACAAACAAAAAAAACAAATACAACCCTGGCTATCCAATGCAGCATGATACCAAAGGAACTGTAATTCCAACTTTTTTCTTTATTCCCTTCTTTTGCAATCTTGCCTCCATCTCTCTCTAACTTCTTCCTGCAACTGTGATTCTAATTTATGCTTTCTCTTATCCCTGCTTCAGGAATTCTTTCTGTTCCTCTCTCCAAAAGTTAGTTTCCTTCAGCAGTCTGCTCTTGTTCTCATCCTCTTCAACTTCTTTAAACAGACTCTTGTCCTTCCCATGCTTCTTAAACTGCCTCTGATTCCTTCTCATTTCTTAATTAGCCTCTGGTTCTGTCTCACTGTTTTGTCTCCCCAGTTGATGTACTCTTTCAGAACCTTCTCCCTAGGGCATTCTAATATTTTGTCTCTTGGTTAGGGACATCTGAAGGAGAGATTTACTTTGGGCCCAGTCCTTCAAATTCTGGCTCAGATGAGTAATGTAAACAGAAACATTTTTTAAATTTATATAATCAATGTCAGTTAGGACTCAGAAAAATCCTATTCCATAAATAAATAGTGTACACAATAGATATTTCTGTGGATGTTGATAGTTCTCTAGGGTGGAAATTATTAGGCCATATCTACAGAGCTTACAGAGGCACAGCTATACCGCTGCAGTTGCGTCGCTGTAAGATCTCCCATGTAGCCGTTTTACGCCCACAGGAGAGAGCTCTCCTGTCGACATAAGTAAACCACCCTCAGTGAGGGGTGGTAGCTATGTTGGCTCCTGCCGCAATAGCGTTGTCCACAACTGCACTTCTGTTGGTGTAAGGTATGTCACTCAGGGGTGTGGTTTTTTTCATCCTCTTGAGCAACACATTACACAAACAAAAGTGCTAGTGTAGATATAGCCTTAGCAAAAAAACAAAGTAACCACACAAACCCACACAAAGGTTGCCCTAGTTGCCGTTTAGAGTTTATAGGACCAGAACGTAGCATTTTTCAAAAGGACTGCAGAGGACAGCTTTCCATATTTCTTTTTCAATTATTTTAGAAGGAGATACGTATTGGGAGAGAAAAAAACATTACTGACGAACATGTCCCTGTTTTTGTTGAGGGAAGGCCTCTTGCAGTGTAAGCCCTTGGTAACTTTGCATGAGCAGTAATGATCCTATGCATCTCTTACAGAATTAAGAGCTGGTCCTGGGGCCCAGACCAAATTTCCCTTCTCCCCATTGCTGTGCAGAGTGCTCTGCACAGGTACCTTGCTGTCTCCATGTTAAAGTAGCGCCCTTTCATTGTTGCTTTATGTATATTTTGCATGCAGTGTCTTACCTGTGGAATTCAGTAATATTTCAAGCCATACTTTTTTTTGTGTGGGTTTGGATTGAAAACACTGAACATGTTGGGAGATGTTTAAACCTAGGCTTTTGTTTCAGGCTGTCCTATGGGAAATCTGGATCATGGCCCAGATCTGGATTCTTTCAACCATGAGCATAATTTAGGTGTGTCCCGGACTGGGGTTTGGTGCAGGCCCTTCGCTGGTCACAGGGACTGGAAAGAGAAGCTTTGGGTAGAGGCCGGTAAATATGGACCGCAGAGAAATAATAACAAACATTGCGTGGCATCCGTGCAACCCGGGAGCCCCTGAGCTATTCACTGACTGCCTCGTGCTGCACGCTGAAGACCACGGCGGCCGCGCGACACCTCAACAGCCATTGCGCCCACCCAGAACGAACAATCTCCTCCACTCCCCGCGGGCCGGGGCGGGGCGGTGAGGGGGGCTCAGGAAGGGGGCGGGACCGCTTCGTCGGGATATTGACTATTCATGAGGTAACGTTAATTATTCATAAGATAAACCCTTTGAACTGTGAAGGCGTCCGCGCGCGCGCACTAGCCCCTACCAGCCCACTCCCTCCTGACTTCAACCTTGTGAAGGAGGATCCCCCGCAGGGCCTCGTTTTGTCATTGGCTACGGAGGGATCCTTCCACCCGCCTCCTGTCGGATGCAGTGCGTGGTCATTGGCCAACCGGCCCGGTTGTGCCCGGCGATTGGTGGGCGGCCCTGGCTGGTGCGTGCCGGCAGAGCCGTCCGGTGTGTGCGACAGCCGCCGGGGCTGTAGTAAGAAGTGGGGAGGGGTGCGGATGTAAACACCGGACAATGGCGTAAGCGAGGGGGCGCCGGCCGGGCTGGGGTAATGTATGCTGCCCCTGTGTGCGCGGGCGGCTGGCGCTGGGGGCCCTGTAGGGTGACCAGATGTCCCGATTTTATAGGGACAGTCTTGATATTTGGGGTTTTTTCTTATATAGGCTCCTATTACCCCTCTTCCTGTCTCGGTTTTTCACACATGCTGTCTGGTCACCCTGCGTGTGAGGAGCGGTCTGCGGGCGGTCTGGGGGGGCGCTGAGGGCAGGGGTCTGTGGGGGGTGGGCTG